>NW_027015783.1:72500-147500 GCF_036934945.1 Oncorhynchus masou masou
GGGGGATACAGAGAGAGGAGGGGGAGGGGGGATACAGAGAGAGAGGAGGGGAGGGGGGATACAGAGAGAGAGGAGGGGATACAGAGAGAGAGGGGGGATACAGAGAGAGAGGAGGGGAGGGGGGATACAGAGGGAGAGGAGGGGATACAGAGAGAGAGGGGGGATACAGAGAGAGAGGAGGGGGGGGGGGATACAGAGAGAGAGGAGGGGATACAGAGAGAGAGGGGGGATACAGAGAGAGAGGAGGGGAGGGGGGATACAGAGAGAGAGGAGGGGATACAGAGAGAGAGGGGGGATACAGAGAGAGAGGAGGGGAGGGGGATACAGAGGGAGAGGAGGGGAGGGGGATACAGAGAGAGAGGAGGGGAGGGGGTACAGAGAGAGGAGGGGAGGGGGGGGATACAGAGAGAGGAGGGGGGGGGGGATACAGAGAGAGAGGAGGGGAGGGGGGTACAGAGAGAGAGGAGGGGAGGGGGGATACAGAGAGAGAGGAGGGGAGGGGGGGATACAGAGAGAGAGGAGGGGAGGGGGGGATACAGAGAGAGAGGGGGGGAGGGGGATACAGAGAGAGAGGAGGGGAGGGGGGATACAGAGAGAGAGGAGGGGAGGGGGGATACAGAGAGAGAGGAGGGGAGGGGGGGGCTACAGAGAGAGAGGAGGGGAGGGGGGGGGTACAGATACAGGTACACCTGGTGGTGTTAGTCTCTATATTACAGACTCCTCAGTCATTACCTGGTGGTGCTAGTCTCTATATTACAGACTCCTCAGTCATTACCTGGTGGTGCTAGTCTCTATATTACAGACTCCTGATAGTCACTACCTGGTGGTGCTAGTCTCTATATTACAGACTCCTCACCGTCACTACCTGGTGGTGCTAGTCTCTATATTACAGACTCCTCAGTCATTACCTGGTGGTGCTAGTCTCTATATTACAGACTCCTCAGTCATTACCTGGTGGTGCTAGTCTATATATTACAGACTCCTGACAGTCACTACCTGGTGGTGCTAGTCTCTATATTACAGACTCCTCAGTCATTACCTGGTGGTGCTAGTCTCTATATTACAGACTCCTGACAGTCACTACCTGGTGGTGCTAGTCTCTATATTACAGACTCCTCACAGTCACTACCTGGTGGTGCTAGTCTCTATATTACAGACTCCTCACCGTCACTACCTGGTGGTGCTAGTCTCTATATTACAGACTCCTCACCGTCACTACCTGGTGGTGCTAGTCTCTATATTACAGACTCCTCACCGTCACTACCTGGTGGTGCTAGTCTCTATATTACAGACTCCTCAGTCACTACCTGGTGGTGCTAGTCTCTATATTACAGACTCCTCACAGTCACTACCTGGTGGTGCTAGTCTCTATATTACAGACTCCTCAGTCATTACCTGGTGGTGCTAGTCTCTATATTACAGACTCCTCACAGTCACTACCTGGTGGTGCTAGTCTCTATATTACAGACTCCTGACAGTCACTACCTGGTGGTGCTAGTCTCTATATTACAGACTCCTCACAGTCACTACCTGGTGGTGCTAGTCTCTATATTACAGACTCCTCAGTCATTACCTGGTGGTGCTAGTCTCTATATTACAGACTCCTCACCGTCACTACCTGGTGGTGCTAGTCTCTATATTACAGACTCCTCACAGTCACTACCTGGTGGTGCTAGTCTCTATATTACAGACTCCTCAGTCATTACCTGGTGGTGCTAGTCTCTATATTACAGACTCCTCACCGTCACTACCTGGTGGTGCTAGTCTCTATATTACAGACTCCTCAGTCATTACCTGGTGGTGCTAGTCTCTATATTACAGACTCCTCAGTCACTACCTGGTGGTGCTAGTCTCTATATTACAGACTCCTCACAGTCACTACCTGGTGGTGCTAGTCTCTATATTACAGACTCCTCACCGTCACTACCTGGTGGTGCTAGTCTCTATATTACAGACTCCTCACAGTCACTACCTGGTGGTGCTAGTCTCTATATTACAGACTCCTCACCGTCACTACCTGGTGGTGCTAGTCTCTATATTACAGACTCCTGACAGTCATTACCTGGTGGTGCTAGTCTCTATATTACAGACTCCTCAGTCACTACCTGGTGGTGCTAGTCTCTATATTACAGACTCCTCAGTCATTACCTGGTGGTGCTAGTCTCTATATTACAGACTCCTGACAGTCACTACCTGGTGGTGCTAGTCTATATATTACAGACTCCTCAGTCACTACCTGGTGGTGCTAGTCTCTATATTACAGACTCCTCACAGTCACTACCTGGTGGTGCTAGTCTCTATATTACAGACTCCTCACCGTCACTACCTGGTGGTGCTAGTCTCTATATTACAGACTCCTCACAGTCACTACCTGGTGGTGCTAGTCTCTATATTACAGACTCCTCACAGTCACTACCTGGTGGTGTTAGTCTCTATATTACAGACTCCTCAGTCATTACCTGGTGGTGCTAGTCTCTATATTACAGACTCCTCACCGTCACTACCTGGTGGTGCTAGTCTCTATATTACAGACTCCTCACAGTCACTACCTGGTGGTGCTAGTCTCTATATTACAGACTCCTCACAGTCACTACCTGGTGGTGCTAGTCTCTATATTACAGACTCCTCACAGTCACTACCTGGTGGTGTTAGTCTCTATATTACAGACTCCTCACCGTCACTACCTGGTGGTGCTAGTCTCTATATTACAGACTCCTCACAGTCACTACCTGGTGGTGCTAGTCTCTATATTACAGACTCCTCAGTCACTACCTGGTGGTGCTAGTCTCTATATTACAGACTCCTCACAGTCACTACCTGGTGGTACTAGTCTCTATATTACAGACTCCTCAGTCATTACCTGGTGGTGCTAGTCTCTATATTACAGACTCCTGACAGTCACTACCTGGTGGTGCTAGTCTCTATATTACAGACTCCTCACAGTCACTACCTGGTGGTGCTAGTCTCTATATTACAGACTCCTCACAGTCACTACCTGGTGGTTGCTAGTCTCTATATTACAGACTCCTCAGTCATTACCTGGTGGTGTTAGTCTCTATATTACAGACTCCTCACAGTCACTACCTGGTGGTGCTAGGCTCTATATTACAGACTCCTCACAGTCACTACCTGGTGGTGCTAGTCTCTATATTACAGACTCCTCACTGTCACTACCTGGTGGTGCTAGTCTCTATATTACAGACTCCTGACAGTCACTACCTGGTGGTGCTAGTTTCTATATTACAGACTCCTGACAGTCATTACCTGGTGGTGCTAGTCTCTATATTACAGACTCCTCACAGTCACTACCTGGTGGTGCTAGTCTCTATATTACAGACTCCTCAGTCATTACCTGGTGGTGCTAGTCTCTATATTACAGACTCCTCACAGTCACTACCTGGTGGTGCTAGTCTCTATATTACAGACTCCTCAGTCATTACCTGGTGGTGCTAGTCTCTATATTACAGACTCCTCAGTCATTACCTGGTGGTGCTAGTTTCTATATTACAGACTCTGACAGTCACTACCTGGTGGTGCTAGTCTCTATATTACAGACTCCTCACCGTCACTACCTGGTGGTGCTAGTCTCTATATTACAGACTCCTCAGTCATTACCTGGTGGTGCTAGTCTCTATATTACAGACTCCTCAGTCATTACCTGGTGGTGCTAGTCTATATATTACAGACTCCTGACAGTCACTACCTGGTGGTGCTAGTCTCTATATTACAGACTCCTCAGTCATTACCTGGTGGTGCTAGTCTCTATATTACAGACTCCTGACAGTCACTACCTGGTGGTGCTAGTCTCTATATTACAGACTCCTCACAGTCACTACCTGGTGGTGCTAGTCTCTATATTACAGACTCCTCACCGTCACTACCTGGTGGTGCTAGTCTCTATATTACAGACTCCTCACCGTCACTACCTGGTGGTGCTAGTCTCTATATTACAGACTCCTCACCGTCACTACCTGGTGGTGCTAGTCTCTATATTACAGACTCCTCAGTCACTACCTGGTGGTGCTAGTCTCTATATTACAGACTCCTCACAGTCACTACCTGGTGGTGCTAGTCTCTATATTACAGACTCCTCAGTCATTACCTGGTGGTGCTAGTCTCTATATTACAGACTCCTCACAGTCACTACCTGGTGGTGCTAGTCTCTATATTACAGACTCCTGACAGTCACTACCTGGTGGTGCTAGTCTCTATATTACAGACTCCTCACAGTCACTACCTGGTGGTGCTAGTCTCTATATTACAGACTCCTCAGTCATTACCTGGTGGTGCTAGTCTCTATATTACAGACTCCTCACCGTCACTACCTGGTGGTGCTAGTCTCTATATTACAGACTCCTCACAGTCACTACCTGGTGGTGCTAGTCTCTATATTACAGACTCCTCAGTCATTACCTGGTGGTGCTAGTCTCTATATTACAGACTCCTCACCGTCACTACCTGGTGGTGCTAGTCTCTATATTACAGACTCCTCAGTCATTACCTGGTGGTGCTAGTCTCTATATTACAGACTCCTCAGTCACTACCTGGTGGTGCTAGTCTCTATATTACAGACTCCTCACAGTCACTACCTGGTGGTGCTAGTCTCTATATTACAGACTCCTCACCGTCACTACCTGGTGGTGCTAGTCTCTATATTACAGACTCCTCACCGTCACTACCTGGTGGTGCTAGTCTCTATATTACAGACTCCTGACAGTCATTACCTGGTGGTGCTAGTCTCTATATTACAGACTCCTCAGTCACTACCTGGTGGTGCTAGTCTCTATATTACAGACTCCTCAGTCATTACCTGGTGGTGCTAGTCTCTATATTACAGACTCCTGACAGTCACTACCTGGTGGTGCTAGTCTATATATTACAGACTCCTCAGTCACTACCTGGTGGTGCTAGTCTCTATATTACAGACTCCTCACAGTCACTACCTGGTGGTGCTAGTCTCTATATTACAGACTCCTCACCGTCACTACCTGGTGGTGCTAGTCTCTATATTACAGACTCCTCACAGTCACTACCTGGTGGTGCTAGTCTCTATATTACAGACTCCTCACAGTCACTACCTGGTGGTGTTAGTCTCTATATTACAGACTCCTCAGTCATTACCTGGTGGTGCTAGTCTCTATATTACAGACTCCTCACCGTCACTACCTGGTGGTGCTAGTCTCTATATTACAGACTCCTCACAGTCACTACCTGGTGGTGCTAGTCTCTATATTACAGACTCCTCACAGTCACTACCTGGTGGTGCTAGTCTCTATATTACAGACTCCTCACAGTCACTACCTGGTGGTGTTAGTCTCTATATTACAGACTCCTCACCGTCACTACCTGGTGGTGCTAGTCTCTATATTACAGACTCCTCACAGTCACTACCTGGTGGTGCTAGTCTCTATATTACAGACTCCTCAGTCACTACCTGGTGGTGCTAGTCTCTATATTACAGACTCCTCACAGTCACTACCTGGTGGTACTAGTCTCTATATTACAGACTCCTCAGTCATTACCTGGTGGTGCTAGTCTCTATATTACAGACTCCTGACAGTCACTACCTGGTGGTGCTAGTCTCTATATTACAGACTCCTCACAGTCACTACCTGGTGGTGCTAGTCTCTATATTACAGACTCCTCACAGTCACTACCTGGTGGTTGCTAGTCTCTATATTACAGACTCCTCAGTCATTACCTGGTGGTGTTAGTCTCTATATTACAGACTCCTCACAGTCACTACCTGGTGGTGCTAGGCTCTATATTACAGACTCCTCACAGTCACTACCTGGTGGTGCTAGTCTCTATATTACAGACTCCTCACTGTCACTACCTGGTGGTGCTAGTCTCTATATTACAGACTCCTGACAGTCACTACCTGGTGGTGCTAGTTTCTATATTACAGACTCCTGACAGTCATTACCTGGTGGTGCTAGTCTCTATATTACAGACTCCTCACAGTCACTACCTGGTGGTGCTAGTCTCTATATTACAGACTCCTCAGTCATTACCTGGTGGTGCTAGTCTCTATATTACAGACTCCTCACAGTCACTACCTGGTGGTGCTAGTCTCTATATTACAGACTCCTCAGTCATTACCTGGTGGTGCTAGTCTCTATATTACAGACTCCTCAGTCATTACCTGGTGGTGCTAGTTTCTATATTACAGACTCCTGACAGTCACTACCTGGTGGTGCTAGTCTCTATATTACAGACTCCTCACCGTCACTACCTGGTGGTGCTAGTCTCTATATTACAGACTCCTCAGTCACTACCTGGTGGTGCTAGTCTATATATTACAGACTCCTCACCATCACTACCTGGTGGTGCTAGTCTCTATATTACAGACTCCTCACCGTCACTACCTGGTGGTGCTAGTCTCTATATTACAGACTCCTCAGTCATTACCTGGTGGTGCTAGTCTATATATTAGACTCCTGACAGTCACTACCTGGTGGTGCTAGTCTATATATTAGACTCCTCACAGTCACTACCTGGTGGTGCTAGTCTCTATATTACAGACTCCTCAGTCATTACCTGGTGGTGTTAGTCTCTATATTACAGACTCCTCACCGTCACTACCTGGTGGTGCTAGTCTCTATATTACAGACTCCTCACCGTCACTACCTGGTGGTGCTAGTCTCTATATTACAGACTCCTCACAGTCACTACCTGGTGGTGTTAGTCTCTATATTACAGACTCCTCACAGTCACTACCTGGTGGTGCTAGTCTCTATATTACAGACTCCTCAGTCATTACCTGGTGGTGCTAGTCTCTATATTACAGACTCCTCAGTCACTACCTGGTGGTGCTAGTCTCTATATTACAGACTCCTCAGTCATTACCTGGTGGTGTTAGTCTCTATATTACAGACTCCTCACAGTCACTACCTGGTGGTGCTAGTCTCTATATTACAGACTCCTCACAGTCACTACCTGGTGGTGCTAGTCTCTATATTACAGACTCCTCAGTCATTACCTGGTGGTGCTAGTCTCTATATTACAGACTCCTCACAGTCACTACCTGGTGGTGCTAGTCTCTATATTACAGACTCCTCACAGTCACTACCTGGTGGTGCTAGTCTCTATATTACAGACTCCTCAGTCACTACCTGGTGGTGCTAGTCTCTATATTACAGACTCCTCACAGTCACTACCTGGTGGTGCTAGTCTATATATTAGACTCCTGACAGTCACTACCTGGTGGTGCTAGTCTATATATTACAGACTCCTGACAGTCACTACCTGGTGGTGTTAGTCTCTATATTACAGACTCCTCACAGTCACTACCTGGTGGTGCTAGTCTCTATATTACAGACTCCTCAGTCACTACCTGGTGGTGCTAGTCTCTATATTACAGACTCCTCACAGTCACTACCTGGTGGTGCTAGTCTATATATTAGACTCCTGACAGTCACTACCTGGTGGTGCTAGTCTATATATTACAGACTCCTGACAGTCACTACCTGGTGGTGTTAGTCTCTATATTACAGACTCCTCACAGTCACTACCTGGTGGTGCTAGTCTCTATATTACAGACTCCTCAGTCACTACCTGGTGGTGCTAGTCTCTATATTACAGACTCCTCACAGTCACTACCTGGTGGTGCTAGTCTCTATATTACAGACTCCTCACAGTCACTACCTGGTGGTGCTAGTCTCTATATTACAGACTCCTCACCGTCACTACCTGGCGGTGCTGTGTAGAAAGGATAATGGACCTATATTCATGCATTTCCAGATTGCTAATAATCACTAGACAGTCAGGGAGCAATGCACATTCCAAAAACTATGAATGGAGGTCTATTTAGTGCAAATTTTGACGGCAAGGAAATATAACCCGTTTTGAGTGCGGTCCTCCGGACCTCGTTGAATACCGGTGGCGCCTCTCGGGACAAAATGAGTTTGACACCCCTGATCTAATGGTTAAGGTTAGAGATTGGAAATGAAAGCTCATCTGTAGCTAGCGGGAGAAATACATCTGCAAGAGGGTCTGTTCAGGTGGGTGCAACGTTAAAAATCAAAACATTACGTGTTCAGGTGTAGAAATGTGTTGTGTAGATAGATCAGGTACCGAGTGTTTTGTCATTTAGAACTAACTTGAGGGACTGTCTGAACGGGATGGTTTGCTGCCTCACTCACACCACCTGCTGGACTTATGAGGTTACTACACCCTGTTTCCTGGATGCAGTATCAAAACCTCTCACACATTTCACTGCTATTCTGCTGTTGTTGTTGTTCCAGACAATATCATCCACGTTACCCTCTTCTGCTATTCTGCTGTTGTTATTCCAGACAATATGGAGGCCTACGGATGTGCTCTGTTTCACCCTCTAGTATTGGATTGGTCAAGTTAGCCTGGAGGCCTACGGATGTGCTCTGTTTCACCATCTAGTATTGGATTGGTCAAGTTAGCCTGGAGTCTCACTGATGTGCTCTGTTTCACCTTCTAGTAAGATAGCATGAGATAAAAGTAGATGTTGACAACTGAGGCCAGGTATGCCTTTGTAGAAGACATGAATCAGGGTCATGGTTTGGTTATGAGGTAGCCCTGCCCAAATAAGGACATTGGTCAATGGTACATATTGGTTGGGGTGAGATAGGCCTTTATAAATGTCAGATGTAGTCATGAACCCCCGATCTCCCACGGGAGAAAACCAACGTCTTGACCAATGAGACCAAGAGGAAATGTCCTTATTTGGGCACGGCTAACTCATAACTCAGACCATGAGACTGATTCATGTCTTCTACATAGGCATACCTGGCCTGTAGGTCTACGCCACCTTGTAAAATAATACAGGTTTATTTAATATGACCTATAGTGAATCATTGCGCATTATAAATGTATGGTGTCACATCTCTATCCCATCATTGCTATAATAAGCCATGTCATGTTCAGGCTAAATTATAACTTCAATCTTCTATCATATTTCAGTAATGTTCTGTATCATGTTGATTAATAAACTGTGGAAACTTGTTTTTTGATTTTAAAAAAATCACTCTAACTTGACACGGATCTGATTGAAGATGCTTCTTCCTCTCCACGTCCCATCATTGTGAAACTGGCAGCATTTCTATAAATTCTATGGTCTTTTCTCATTTGGGGAAAAAGTCAGTCCTCCGTCCTCTCTCCTCCGCCCTCTCTCCTCCGCCCTCTCTCCTCCGTCCTCTCTCCTCAGTCCTCTCTCCCCCGCCCTCTCTCCTCCGTGACCCGGAAACCGATAAGTGGTTGAGGAGTTGTCAGTTCATTAGTAGGTCGAACGGAAGACTTATCCTCCCCTCCTCGATAGTCGCCTTTCACTGAGGAAAGTCATGTGTGTCCTACCTGAGTCCTTCACAGAAGAGTTTTGATATCTCCTCCACACACCCTTTTAATCAGCTGTTGTTCTGTCTGAGGAGAATAGCATACAGACATGTAAAAACAGTAGGCTACTTATTGTTTTATCTAGAATTGTTTTTTTTTAAATGACTTTTATTTTTACTAGGCAAGTCAGATAAGAACAAATTATTATTTTCAATGACAGCCTCGGAACAGAAGTTCAGGGGCAGAAGGACAGATTTGTACCTCATCAGCTTGGGGAGTTGAACTTGCAACCTTCTGGTTACTAGTCCAACACTCTAACTGCTAGGCTACCCTGCCACCCCTACACTCTAACCACTAGGCTACCCTGCCGCCTCTACACTATAACCACTAGGCTACCTGCCACCTCTACACTCTAACCACTAGGCTACCCTGCCGCCTCTACACTCTAACCACTAGGCTACCCTGCCACCTCTACACTCTAACCACTAGGCTACCCTGCCGCCTCTACACTCTAACCACTAGGCTACCCTACCGCCTCTACACTCTAACCACTAGGCAACCCTGCCACCTCTACACTCTAACCACTAGGCTACCCTGCCACCCCTACACTCTAACCACTAGGCTACCTGCCGCCCCTACACTCTAACCACTAGGCTACCCTGCCGCCTCTACACTCTAACCACTAGGCAACCCTGCCACCTCTACACTCTAACCACTAGGCTACCCTGCCACCCCTACACTCTAACCACTAGGCTACCTGCCGCCCCTACACTCTAACCACTAGGCTACCCTGCCGCCTCTACACTCTAACCACTAGGCAACCCTGCCACCTCTACACTCTAACCACTAGGCTACCCTGCCACCCCTACACTCTAACCACTAGGCTACCTGCCGCCCCTACACTCTAACCACTAGGCTACCCTGCCGCCTCTACACTCTAACCACTAGGCTATCCTACCTCCTCTACACTCTAACCACTAGGCTACCCTACCTCCTCTACACTCTAACCACTAGGCTATCCTACCTCCTCTACACTCTAACCACTAGGCTACCCTACCTCCTCTACACTCTAACCACTAGGCTACCCTGCCGCCTCTACACTCTAACCACTAGGCTACCCTACCTCCTCTACACTCTAACCACTAGGCTACCCTGCCTCCTCTACACTCTAACCACTAGGCTACCCTGCCGCCTCTACACTCTAACCACTAGGCTACCCTACCTCCTCTACACTCTAACCACTAGGCTACCCTGCCGCCTCAACACTCTAACCACTAGGCTACCCTGCCACCTCTACACTCTAACCACTAGGCTACCCTGCCACCTCTACACTCTAACCACTAGGCTACCCTGCCTCCTCTACACTCTAACCACTAGGCTACCCTGCCGCCATGCAATTTATGCATTTATTTCGGGATCCACCCCTTTTCGACGTCATCTGCCTGATGAAGCGAGAGTGGTGGAGGAGTCTCATTTCATACAAGCTCGTTTTTGTTTCCTCTCCCTCGCCGCCTCTCCGCGATTTTTCAAAAGGAGGCCAGAGAGGAAGGGGAGAGAATGTAGGAGTTGAGCAAATCAAATTGAGAAAAGACCTCTGACTTCCTGGTTAAATTCCCCAAAAATTCTAAATAAAAATCCAGGGGTTAAAAAATTGGACAGATTTAGAACTTGATCATCTACAGCGTCAAGATAATTTCACTGAGTGCCGAGTGTGAGCGGGTTTTCGCTCCTTCCTTGCACTTGATTGACAAATTAAGGTCACTAATTAGTTATTGATTGGCGAAGAGGAGAACACAGGGAGTGAACTGCAACACTTGATGCCAAGTCGAGACAGACAAGAGGACAGAGGAACTATAGAGTGCAGATCTGGGGTCTGTCTTTGGGCATAGAGGAATGCACTTTTTACATCTAAATGTGCTTGCTGCTACAAAGGTATGAGATTTATCTAATTACACACCACTAGGACTGGGACTACACACCACTAGGACTACACACCACTAGGACTGGGATTACACACCACTAGGACTGGGACTACACACAACCAGCACTGGGATTACACACCACTAGGACTGGGATTACACACCACTGGGACTGGGATTACACACCACTAGGACTACACACAACTAGGACTGAGGTAACACACCACTGGGACTGGGACTACACACCACCAGGACTGGGATTACACACCACTAGGACTACACACAACTAGGACTGGGACTACACACAACTAGGACTGGGATTACACACCACTAGGACTGGGACTACACACCACTAGGACTGGGATTACACACCACTAGGACTGGGACTACACACCACTAGGACTGGGACTACACACCACTAGGACTGAGATTACACACCACTAGGACTACAGACCACTAGGACTACAGACCACTAGGACTACACACCACTAGGACTAAGATTACACACCACTAGGACTACAGACCACTAGGACTACACCCCACTAGGACTACACACCACTAGGACTGGGATTACACACCACTAGGACTGGGACTACACACCACTAGGACTGAGATTACACACCACTAGGACTACAGACCACTAGGACTACAGACCACTAGGACTACAGACCACTAGGACTACACACCACTAGGACTGAGATTACACACCACTAGGACTACAGACCACTAGGACTACAGACCACTAGGACTACAGACCACTAGGACTACACACCACTAGGACTGAGATTACACACCACTAGGACTACAGACCACTAGGACTACAGACCACTAGGACTACACACCACTAGGACTACACCCCACTAGGACTGAGATTACACACCACTAGGACTGGGATTACACACCACTAGGACTGGGATTACACACCACTAGGACTACAGACCACTAGGACTACACACCACTAGGACTACACACCACTAGGACTACACACCACCAGGACTAGGACTACAGACCACTAGGACTACACCCCACTAGGACTACACACCACCAGGACTAGGACTACAGACCACTAGGACTACACCCCACCAGGACAAGGACTACACACCACTAGGACTACACACCACCAGGACTAGGACTACAGACCACTAGGTGATAAATATCCTGATACAGGAAACTCAACATAACTCATGATTCAACACTCCGACTATCAAATACATTTTAAGGTGAAATTACTTTTAACATTAATATCAGGGGAGAGCGCGAACGCAGTCCCCCACTACCAGAAATTATGCAATCGAGATTTCCACATTTGAGAAATTCGCAGGGGTCAGCACAGCCGGAGTGCAATGGCTGAGCCTCACCCTGGGTGAACCGCCTTCGTGATCACGGTGTCTCCCTTGCCAGGTAAGTATGAGTTGTACACGTTGGTAGAGGAGAGCTCCTTCCAGGACAAAGGTATTTGACTCACGGTTACCACTTCTACTACTGATAATACCACATCATATTGAACAGGGTTTAATGACGTTTACGAATACAGTTGCGGACAAGGCGAAGAAAAAGCAATACATTTTGTTTTACTATATTATATCACGGACCAACTATTTTCCCATCAAGCAACACGGTAGAAATTCTAAACACATTGAATATTTTCTCTAAATGTCCGTCTGGTTACACACAAGTAGGGAGATGTGCTGAAAATGCTGAAATCACATTCGTGCACACAGCCAACCGAAAGACACCACTCATTTCTGGTGTTTTGTAGCGTTCCAGACGTTGTAGGAATAGTTTCATCACGCTTGTTTTCTGCTCTCAGTAAAATGTGATTCCACCATCAACCACAGGGTGGCATACGACCCACAGATACGGAGGAGAAACAGTAGCCTACTACTTCATCAACAAGACACAGTATTAACTACTCGGGTTTGTGCTGACATGGCCATACTCGTATTTGTAAATTAATCTGTACATTTACAGTTGATAGTCAGATAGGATGAAAAACGAATCATTTTAACATGTCTAAATAGATGGCAAAATACCTTCCTACACATTCTCAAAGTGGTTGTAATGTCATAATGAGTTGTAATGTCAGTGGGTTGTAATGTCAGTGGGTTGTAATGTCAGTGGGTTGTAATGTGAAAGTGGGTTGTAATGTCAGCGGGTTGCATTGTCATAGTGGGTTGCAATGTCATAGTGGGTTGTAATGTCAGTGGGTTGTAATGTCAAAGTGGGTTGTAATGTCAGCGGGTTGTAATGTCATAGTGGGTTGTAATGTCAGTGGGTTGTAATGTCACTGGGTTGTAATGTCAGTGGGTTGTAAAGTTAGTGGGTTGTAATGTCAGTGGGTTGTATTGTCAGTGGGTTGTAATGTATATGTGGGTTGTAATGGCAGTGGGTTGTAATGTCAGTGGGTTGTAATGTGAAAGTGGGTTGTAATGTGAAAGTGGGTTGTAATGTCAGAGGGTTGTAATGTCAGTGGGTTGTAATGTCAAAGTGGGTTGTAATGTCAAAGTGGGTTGTAATGTCAAAGTGGGTTGTAATGTCACTGGGTTGTAATGTCAAAGTGGGTTGTAATGTCAGAGGGTTGTAATGTCATAGTGGGTTGTAATGTCAGTGGGTTGTAATGTCAGTGGGTTGTAATGTCACAGTGGGTTGTAATGTCAGTGGGTTGTAACGTTAGTGGGTTGTAACGTTAGTGGGTTGTAAAGTCAATGGGTTGTAATGTGAAAGTGGGTTGTAATGTCAGTGGGTTGTAATGTCAGTGGATTGTAATGTCAGTGGGTTGTAATGTCAGTGGGTTGTAATGTGAAAGTGGATTGTAATGTCAGTGTTTTGAAATGTCAGTGGGTTGTAATGTCAGTGGGTTGTAATGTGAAAGTGGGTTGTAATGTGAAAGTGGGTTGTAATGTCAGTGGGTTGTAATGTCAGTGGGTTGTAATGTGAAAGTGGATTGTAATGTCAGTGTTTTAAAATGTCAGTGGGTTGTAATGTCAGTGGGTTGTAATGTCAAAGTGGGTTGTAATGTCATAGTGGGTTGTAATGTCAAAGTGGGTTGTAATGTCATAGTGGGTTGTAATGTCATAGTGGGTTGTAATGTCAGTGGTTTGTAATGTCAGTGGTTTGTAATGTCAGTGGGTTGTAATATCAAAGTGGGTTGTAATGTCACTGGGTTGTAATGTCAAAGTTGGTTGTAATGTCAGTGGGTTGTAATGTCAAAGTTGGTTGTAATGTCAGTGGGTTGTAATGTCACTGGGTTGTGATGTCAAAGTTGGTTGTAATGTCAGTGGGTTGTAATGTCAGTGGGTTGTAATGTCAAAGTTGGTTGTAATGTCAATGGGTTGTAATGTCAGTGGGTTGTAATGTCAAAGTGTGTTGTGTTGTCAGTGTGTTGTAATATCATAGTGGGTTGTAATGTCACTGGGTTGTAATGTCACTGGGTTGTAATGTCAAAGTGGGTTGTAATGTCAGAGGGTTGTAATGTCATAGTGGGTTGTAATGTCAGTGGATTGTAATGTCAGTGGGTTGTAATGTCACAGTGGGTTGTAATGTCAGTGGGTTGTAACGTTAGTGGGTTGTAAAGTCAATGGGTTGTAATGTCAGTGGGTTGTAATGTGAAAGTGGGTTGTAATGTCAGTGGGTTGTAATGTCAAAGTGTGTTGTGTTGTCAGTGTGTTGTAATGGCAGTGGGTTGTAAATGTCAAAGTGGGTTGTAATAAGTGGACCAGGAACATGTCTGTGGCGTGGTAATTGTTGACAAGCCAAATGTCATTCTAATGCCACATTCAATAGTCATGCAACTGATAAGTAAGAAAATGCTGACTAATCTCCTTCTCAACACGAAACTCAGTAGAACCCCGAGTTAAAACATTATATCCGATCCTTTTTTTTTCTTTTAACATCAAGATCAGGGGAGAGCGCGAACGCAGTCCCCCACTACCAGAAATTATGCAATCGAGATTTCCACATTTGAGAAATTCGCAGGGGTCAGCACAGCCGGAGTGCAATGGCTGAGCCTCGCCCTGGGTGAACCGCCTTCGTGATCACGGTGTCTCCCTTGCCAGGTAAGTATGAGTTGTACACGTTGGTAGAGGAGACCTCCTTCCAGGACAAAGGGGTTTGACTCACGGTTAGCACTTCTACTACTGATAATACCACATCATATTGAACAGGTTTTAATGTCGTTTACGAATACAGTTGCGGACAAGGCGAAGAAACAGCGATGCATCTTGTTTTACTATATTATATCACTGTTCGACTGTTTTCCCATCATGCAACACGGTAGAAATTATATACACATTGGATATTTTCTCTAAAATGTCCGTCTGGTTACACACAAGTAGGGCGATGTACCAAAATGCTGAAATCACATTCGTGCACACAGCCAACCGAAAGACACCACTCATTTCTGGTGTTTTGTAGCGTTCCAGACGTTGTAGGAATAGTTTCATCACGCTTGTTTTCTGCTCTCAGTAAAATATGATTCCACCATCGACCACAGGGTGGCATACGACCCACAGATACGGAGGAGAAACAGTAGCCTTCAACGTCAACAAAGACACAGTAGTAGCTACAAGGGGTGTTTATTTTATTTTACCTTTATTTAACCAGGTCGGCCAGTTGGGAACAAGTTCTCATTTACAACTGCGACCTGGCCAAGAATAAAGCAAAGCGACAAAAACAACAACACAGAGTTACACGTAAACAAACGTAGTCAATAACACAGTAGAAGATGAAAATAGAAAGATCTATGTACAGTGACATGGCCATACTCGTATTTGTAATTGTATCTGTCAATAGACAGGATGATACTCGCGATCGGGGTTAAACTGAAGTATTTCAATATGCCTAAATACATTTTGGCAGAATACCTCACTTCACATTCTCACAGCACAAAAAAAAACCTGCAGAAATGTCTGTGGAATGGATCTGCATCTTGGAACAACAGAATCCATCTTATTGACTGATTTCATCAGGAAATAAGTGGACCAGGGAAATGTCTGTTGTCATGGTAATGATTGACCAGGGCAATGACTGTGGCATGGTAATGGTTGACCAGGGAAATGACTGTGGCATGGTAATGGTTGACCAGGGAAATGACTGTTGTCAAGGTAATGGTTGACCAGGGAAAGTGTCTGTTGTCATGGTAATGGTTGACCAGGGAAATGTCTGTGGAATGGTAGACCAGGGACTTGTCTATGGCATGGCAATGGTTGACCAGGGAAATGTCTGTGGAATGGTAGACCAAGGACTTGTCTATGGCATGGCAATGGTTGACCAAGGAAATGTCTGTTGTCATGGTAATAGTTGTCCAGGGAAATGTCTCTGGCATGGTAATGGTTGACCAGGGAAATGACTGTGGAATGGTAATAGTTGTCCAGGGAAATGTCTGTTGTCATGGTAATGGTTGACCAGGGAAATGACTGTGGCATGGTAATGTTTGACATTTACTGTGGTCTTAAATTACAAACTGTCCTATAAATGATTTAATAATCTAGCAAATAAAAGACCTCAATCCAGATTACGTCATGAGGGCACAAAATGATCCATTCACAAGTAGGCCTTTTCCTTGACATTATCAGGCCATGACAGGCAATAATCACCAGTGCTACAATAACACATCACACACATCCGGGTTATCAGAAGACAAAAATGTATCTCTGAGGCCTTAGTTGACTTTTAAACAGACCCTACATTCTATAGCCATTCATCTGATAAGAACATGTAAATGTTGACAAATGTCCTTCTCAACACGAAACTCAATAGAAATGCGAGTTTAAAACAAACCCAATGAAATACGCTTCTACATTATTTTTAACATTAAGATCAGGGGAGAGCGCGAACGCAGTCCCCCACTACCAGAAATTATGCAATCGAGATTTCCACATTTGAGAAATTCGCAGGGGTCAGCACAGCCGGAGTGCAATGGCTGAGCCTCGCCCTGGGTGAACCGCCTTCGTGATCACGGTGTCTCCCTTGCCAGGTAAGTATGAGTTGTACACGTTGGTAGAGGAGGAGTGATGCCAGGACCAAGGTGTTTGACTCACGGTTACCACTTCTACTACTGATAATACCACATCATATCGAACAAAGTTTAATGACGTTTACGAATACAGTTGCGGACAAGGCGAAGAAAAAGCGATGCATCTTGTTTTACTATATTATATCACTGTTCGACTGTTTTCCCATCATGCAACACGGTATAAATTCTATCTACATTGAATTTGTTTTCTAAATGTCCGTCTATATAATCACATTCATTGGTGAACAACTGTAGCCTAATATATTTGTCAGTATTCAGAGATCGCAAGTAAACAAATCAACTTGAAAAAAAAATGGGGGAATGTTTATCCGACTGGTCGCTCTGGAGACGAAAGCAGATGACGTCAGACGTATGGAAGACATGTGACTTGAGCTCGGAGGAAGAGGAAGGAGACAGCGCTGCGTCGATGTGACGGACAAGCGCTGTTGGCTACTATATACTGAATATATATATATATATATATATTGTTCATGATTGCTTGGTAGAGTGTAAACAACGCAATAAATTATAGGTGCACCAGAGAGTTGACGTGTACTAATGATTTAAAAAAAATATATATATATTATTTAGGCCATTGTACAGCCTGTAGGCTAATTATTCAAGAGAATGCTTGAATGTATTTAAATGCAGGACTAGTAGGCTGTGTGATGAAATTAAGTAATAGTAAGGACTAATTGATAACAGGCCAGACAGCTGAACAACACCAGCATAATGACATAAGAGAGAGTCTGCTCTAATGAAGAACAACAAATGGTACAGGTCTTTTATGAAGGGCTACAGCATAGCAAAATACAAAATAAGTGTCAATAAATTAAAAGGTCATTAGGGTCACATGATCAAGGTGGGGGGCGGGAGGGAGACCTAGTGGTTAGAGTTGCTGGATAGATCCCCGAGCTGACAAGGTAAAAATCTGTCGTTCTGCCCATGAAAAAAGCAGTCGACCCACTGTTCCTCGGTAAATAAAAATTTGTTCTTAACTGACTTGCCTCGTTAAATAAAGGCGAAATTAAAATACATCTAAATTGCCAAGCTCCTAAAACCATTCTTCTCAAAAAGGGACGGCACAAATTACCACCATGCAAATGAATAATTGGTTTAGGAGACAAAATAAGAATAAGAAGCCTATTAAAACAGACAGAGCAGGTCATTTTGATTGTGTAACCTTAGTAACCCTTTAAGTAATGGGTAGGGTGTGGTAAAGGCTGTTCTTATACACATCACAACTCAGCGTTGCCTGGATACAGACTGTAACCTTAGTAACCCTTTAAGTAATGGGTAGGGTGTGGTAAAGGCTGTTCTTATACACATCACAACTCAGCGTTGCCTGGATACAGACTGTAACCTTAGTAACCCTTTAAGTAATGGGTAGGGTGTGGTAAAGGCTGTTCTTATACACATCACAACTCAGCGTTGCCTGGATACAGACTGTAACCTTAGTAACCCTTTAAGTAATGGGAGGGTGTGGTAAAGGGGGTTCTTATACACAACACAACTCAGCGTTGCCTGGATACAGACTGTAACCTTAGTAACCCTTTAAGTAATGGGAGGGTGTGGTAAAGGCTGTTCTTATACACAACACAACTCAGCGTTGCCTGGATACAGACTGTAACCTTAGTAACCCTTTAAGTAATGGGTAGGGTGTGGTAAAGGCTGTTCTTATACACAACACAACTCAGCGTTGCCTGGATACAGACTGTAACCTTAGTAACCCTTTAAGTAATGGGAGGGTGTGGTAAAGGCTGTTCTTATACACAACACAACTCAGCGTTGCCTGGATACAGACTGTAACCTTAGTAACCCTTTAAGTAATGGGTAGGGTGTGGTAAAGGCTGTTCTTATACACGACACAACTCAGCGTTGCCTGGATACAGGCTGTAACCTTAGTAACCCTTTAAGTAATGGGTAGGGTGTGGTAAAGGCTGTTCTTATACACGACACAACTCAGCGTTGCCTGGATACAGGCTGTAACCTTAGTAACCCTTTAAGTAATGTGTAGGGTGTGGTAAAGGGGGTTCTTATACACATCACAACTCAGCGTTGCCTGGATACAGACTGTAACCTTAGTAACCCTTTAAGTAATGTGTAGGGTGTGGTAAAGGGGGTTCTTATACACATCACAACTCAGCGTTGCCTGGATACAGGCTGTAACCTTAGTGACCCTTTAAGTAATGGGAGGGTGTGGTAAAGGCTGTTCTTATACACAACACAACTCAGCGTTGCCTGGATACAGACTGTAACCTTAGTAACCCTTTAAGTAATGGGAGGGTGTGGTAAAGGCTGTTCTTATACACAACACAACTCAGCGTTGCCTGGATACAGACTGTAACCTTAGTAACCCTTTAAGTAATGGGTAGGGTGTGGTAAAGGCTGTTCTTATACACGACACAACTCAGCGTTGCCTGGATACAGGCTGTAACCTTAGTAACCCTTTAAGTAATGGGAGGGTGTGGTAAAGGCTGTTCTTATACACGACACAACTCAGCGTTGCCTGGATACAGGCTGTAACCTTAGTAACCCTTTAAGTAATGGGAGGGTGTGGTAAAGGCTGTTCTTATACACATCACAACTCAGCGTTGCCTGGATACAGACTGTAACCTTAGTAACCCTTTAAGTAATGGGTAGGGTGTGGTAAAGGCTGTTCTTATACACAACACAACTCAGCGTTGCCTGGATACAGACTGTAACCTTAGTAACCCTTTAAGTAATGGGTAGGGTGTGGTAAAGGCTGTTCTTATACACGACACAACTCAGCGTTGCCTGGATACAGACTGTAACCTTAGTAACCCTTTAAGTAATGGGAGGGTGTGGTAAAGGCTGGTCTTATACACAACACAACTCAGCGTTGCCTGGATACAGGCTGTAACCTTAGTAACCCTTTAAGTAATGGGAGGGTGTGGTAAAGGCTGTTCTTATACACAACACAACTCAGCGTTGCCTGGATACAGACTGTAACCCTGTATTGTGTGGTTACGGCACCACAAAACCCAGAGGACTTTGTTTTTATGGCTATGACACTCACAGCCATGATACAAATGTCATCGTAACACATGGGCTGTCATGTATTATTGCTCAAATATACCATGGCTGTTAGCCAATCAACTTTCAGGGCTCAAAATCACCCAGTTATTAATACAAAATATACTACAGAATAATGACATGTTTGTAGGTACCATTGACAACAGAGTACACCGTTGTGTTTCCGAGTCCCCGCTTCGCGTGATGGCCGTTGAAGTTGAACGAGGACATCAGGCCGTAGGTAAAGAGCCTGAAAGTCAAGCACACATAGGAAGTACTTTGTAAATTGAACAATTTCAAACTGCTGAGGAGAAAAGGCTCTTGGATTTACTGTCTTTGTTGCAGACAGTTTGTATCACTAAGGATACCTTTAAAATGGCGTTCTTATTGGATCCATTCTAGAGATATGACACACCTGACCTTGTCGGCACAGTCCTTTGTGTCCTTACCACTAATGTTGCATAACCTTACAATCATGTGTCAATAAATTTTGCATCGCAGCTCTCACCCTCCCATTCCCTCCCAACGGAGCCAATAGTTTTAATCTTCAGTTATCAAGTATAATTTCTGCTCATCATAAGGAAACTAGCGCTGATTTGCCAACGCATCCCCGTCGTGTGCATGTTGCCTGTCGGTGCTCTTTAGTTACTACAGTTGAAGTCGGAAGTTTACATACACCTTAGCCAAATACATTTACAATGTACAATTCCTGACATTTAATCCTAGAAACAATACCCTGTTTTAGGTCAGTTAGGATTACCACTTTATTTTAAGAATGTGAAATGTCAGAATAACAGTAGAGAATTGTTTATTTCAGCTTTAATTTCTTTCATCACATTCCCAGTGGGTCAGATGTTTACATACACTCAATTAGTATTTGGTAGCGTTGCCTTTAAATTGTTTAACTTGGGTCAAACATTTTGGGTAACCTTCCACAACATTCCCACAATAAGTTGGGTGAATTTTGGCCAGTTCCTCCTGACAGAGCTGGTGTAACTGAGTCAGGTTTGTAGGCCTCCATGCTTGCAAACGCTTTTTCAGTTCTGCCCACACATTTTCTATAGGATTGAGGTCATGGCTTTGTGATGGCCACTCCAATACCTTGACTTTGTTGTCCTTAAGCCATTTTGCCGTAACTTTGGAAGTATGCTTGGGGTCATTGTCCATTTGGAAGACCCATTTGCGACCAAGCTTTAACTTCCTGACTGATGTTGTAACTGCGTTCTTCGTTTGTTGAAGGAGAGTCGGACCAAAATGCAGCGTGGTGGTTACTCATGTCTTTAATGAAGAAAAACGGAACGATACATGAAATAACCAATAAATACAAAAAACGGAACGTGAAACCTATTACAGCCTATCTGGTGAACACTACACAGAGACAGGAACAATCACCCACCAAATACACAGTGAAACCCAGGCTACCTAAATACGGTTCCCTATCAGAGACAACAAGAATCACCTGACTCTGATTGAGAACCGCCTCAGGCAGCCAAACCTAAACTAAACACACCCCTAATCAACCACAATCCCAATGCCTACAAAAACCCCAATATGACAACACAATAACATAAACCCATGTCACACCCTGGCCTGACCAACTAATTAACTAAAACACAAAATACTAAGACCAAGGCGTGACAGATGTCTTGAGATGTTGTTTCTATATATCCACATAATTTTCCCTTCCCCATGACGCCATCTATTTTGTGAAGTGCACCAGTCCGTCCTGCAGCAAAGCACTCCCACCACATGATGCTGCCAACCCCAAGCTTCACGGTTGGGATGGTGTTCTTCGGCTTGCAAGCCTCCCCCTTTTTCCTTCAAACATAATGATGGTCATTATGGCCAAACAGTTTTATTTTTGTTTCCTCAGACCAGAGGACATTTCTCCAAAAAGTACAATCTTTGTCCCCATGTGCAGTTGCAACCCGTAGTCTGGCTTTTTTATGGCGGTTTTGGAGCAGTGGCTTCTTCCTTGCAGAACGGCCTTTCAGGTTATGTTGAGTTTATTTTTATTTTTACAGGGACAGTGCACATTAATCAACGTTTCAGTAAAAGTGCCTGTTTTAGCCAGCCGGCTAATTTTCAACCGCAGTCCCTGCGTAGGACTTGTTTTACTGTGGATATAGATACTTTTGTACCTGTTTCCTCCAGCATCTTCACAAGGTCCTGTGCTGTTGTTCTGGGATTGATTTGCACTTTTCAAAGCACAAGTACATTCATCTCTAGGAGACAGAATGCGTCTCCTTCCTGAGCTGTATGACGGCTGCGTGGTCCCATGGATGAACGTGGTTCCTTCAGGCGTTTGGAAATTGCTCCCAAGGATGAACCAGACTTGTGGAGGTTTACAAATTTTCGCTGATTTCTTTTGATTTTCCTATGATGTCAAGCAAAGGAGGCACTGAGTTTGAAGGTCGGCCTTGAAATACATCCACAGGTACACCTCCAATTGACTCAAATGATGTCAATTTGCCTATCAGAAGCTTCTAAAGCCATGACATTTCTGAAATTTTCCAAGCTGTTTTAAAGGCACAGTCAACTTAGTGTATGTAAACTTCTGACCCACTGGAATTGTGATACATTAAATTATAAGTGAAATAATCTGTTAACAATTGTTGGAAAAATTACTTGTGTCATGCACAAAGTAGATGTCCTCACCGACTTACCAACGGTATAGTTAAGAAATTTGTGGCGTGGTTGAAAAACGCGTTTTAATGACTACAACCTATGAAAACAAGCATTACACTACACCCACAATAACATCTGCTAAAAATGTGTATGTGACCACTAAAATGTGATTTGATTTAAATGGCCCTTGGGTGTGAGAATTCATCAGTGAAAAATATATTGAGAAAGGTTGATAAAACCAATACACAGTCAGGGTTGGGGTTAATTTCATTTAAATTCCACTCAATTCAGGAAATAGACTGAAATTCTAATTCTAATTCTCCTCAATGCTTTTCAATGAGGACGATTTGGAGTCTGGTTGACTTTCTGACCTGACTGGAATTAAAATGAAAGTGGCCTCCACCATGTACATAGTCACTATGAAAATATAGACCTTTGTGATAGTTTTTAGTAAAAGTGAAATATTGCGTTTATTATCCTGTAGTGTTTTAATCTATGAGTGTCTGTGTGTCTCTCTCTCTTTCGCTCTCTGTGTTTCTGTACCTGTGATTGCTCGTGTATGTGTATGTGTATCTCTCTCTCTCTCTGTCTCTGTGTGTGTCTCTCTCTCTGTCTCTGTATGTGTATCTCTCTCTCTCTCTGTCTCTGTGTGTGTCTCTCTCTCTCTCTCTCTCTCTCTCTCTCTCTCTCTCTCTCTCTCTCTCTCTCCTCTCTCTCTCTCTGTCTCTCTGTCTCTCTCTCTCTCTCTCTCTCTGTCTCTCTCTCTCTCTCTCTCTCTGTCTCTCTCTCTCTCTCTCTCTCTCTCTCTGTCTCTCTCTCTCTCTCTCTGTCTCTCTCTCTCTCTCTCTCTGTCTCTCTCTCTCTCTCTCTCTCTCTCTCTCTACACATTTCGATACGTTACAGCCTTATTAATGATGATTGTTATTGTTGGTCGTCATGGAGATACATCACCTTGACTTTTAACACATTTTGTAACGTTACAGCCTTATTCTTAAACTATTTTTTTTCCCTCATCAATCTACAAACACTACCCCTTAATGACATCACAATACCCCATAATGACATCACAATACCCCATAATGACATCACAATACCCCATAATGACATCACAATACCCCATAATGACAAAGCAAAAATGTTTTTATTTTTTATTTTAGCAAATTTATTTTGAAAAGAACTACCTGGAAATATCACATTTGCATAAGTATTCAGACCCTTTACTCAGTACTTTGTTGAAGCACCTTTGGCAGCGATTACAGCCTCGAGTCTTCTTGGGTATGACATTACAAGCTTGGCATACCCTCATTCTTCTCTGCAGATCCTCTCAAGTTCTGTCAGGTTGGACGGGGAGTGTTGCTCCACAGTTATTTTCAGATCTCTCCAGAGATGTTCGATCGAGTTCAAGTCCGGCACTAGTCGGGCACTGCGAATGTCTTTGGGAAACTGGCTCTGAGAATAGTTGTGTTGATATTCAACCCGTCTCATGAACCTCGAACAGACCAACACTGTACAGTGACTTCTGTACAGACCGTAACGTCACAAGATGTGAAAAAAGTCAAGGTGTCTGAATACTTTCCGAAATGCCCTGTATGTATACCACAGCATACCATTACTGTAATATATTCTATATATACCACAGCATATCATTACTGTAATATATTATATATATACCACAGCATATCATTACTGTAATATATTCTACATATATACCCCAGCATATCATTACTGTAATATATCCTATATATACCACAGCATATCATTACTGTAATATATTCTACATATATACCACAGCATATCATTACTGTAATATATTCTACATGTATACCACAGCATATCATTACTGTAATATATTCTACATGTATACCACAGCATATCATTACTGTAATATATTCTACATATATACCACAGCATATCATTACTGTAATATATTCTACATATATACCACAGCATATCATTACTGTAATATATTCTACATATATACCACAGCATACCATTACTGTAATATATTCTGCATATATACCACAGCATATCATTACTGTAATATATTCTACATATACTACAGCATATCATTACTGTAATATATTCTGCATATATACCACAGCATATCATTACTGTAATATATTCTACATATATACCACAGCATATCATTACTGTAATATATTCTACATATATACCACAGCATATCATTACTGTAATAAATCTAGTGTAGTCAGTCTGTTACAGTGTGGTGTTGTAAATGTAGTGTAGTCAGTCTTAAGGTGAGGTGTTGTAAATGTAGTGTAGTCAGTCTGTTACAGTGAGGTGTTGTAAATGTAGTGTAGTCAGTCTTAAGGTGAGGTGCTGTAAATGTAGTGTAGTCAGTCTTAAGGTGAGGTGCTGTAAATGTAGTGTAGTCAGTCTTAAGGTGAGGTGCTGTAAATGTAGTGTAGTCAGTCTTAAGGTGAGGTGCTGTAAATGTAGTGTAGTCAGTCTGTTACAGTGTGGTGTTGTAAATGTAGTGTAGTCAGTCTGTTACAGTGTGGTGTTGTAAATCTAGTGTAGTCAGTCTGTTACAGTGTGGTGTTGTAAATGTAGTGTAGTCAGTCTGTTACAGTGTGGTGTTGTAAATCTAGTGTAGTCAGTCTGTTACAGTGTGGTGTTGTAAATGTAGTGTAGTCAGTCTGTTACAGTGTGGTGCTGTAAATGTAGTGTAGTCAGTCTGTTACAGTGTGGTGTTGTAAATGTAGTGTAGTCAGTCTTAAGGTGGGGTGTGTATGTGTGTGTGTGTTAGTGAGAGAGACAGATCCTATGTCAATAAGCTATAAGGTCCTATAGTGGTCCTACAGGTCCTATAGGTCCTACAGTGTATAGAGTAGGTACCCTCAAATGACACCCGGTTCACTATATAGTGCACTACTTTAGACCAGAGCCACATGGGGCACTATACAGTATATCCCTGATACTTCTCGTCCCCCTCCCCCCTCTTTCCACCTCCCCCCTCTTTCCACCTCTCCATTTCGCCTCCCTCCACCTCCCCCTCTCTCCCTCCACCTCCCCCTCTTTCCACCTCTACCTTTCGCCTCACTCCACCTCCCACCTCCCCCCTCTCTCCCTCCACCTCCCCCTCTCTCCCTCCATCTCCCCCTCTCCCTCTCCCCACCTCTCCCCCTCTCCCCACCTCTCCCTCTCCACACCTCTCCACCTCTCCTCTCTCCACCTCTCCCTCTCTCCCTCCATCTCCCCCTCCCCTCTCCCCACCTCTCCCTCTCTCCTCCCTCCACCTCTCCCTCTCCCTCCACCTCCCCTCTCCCCACCTCTCCCCTCTCCCTCTCTCCCCCTCTCCCTCTCTCCCCTCTCTCCCCTCTCTCCTTCGTCCACCTCTCCCTATCTCTCCGTCTCCTCCCTCCCTACTCTCTCCTCCCTCCACCTCTCCCCTCTCCCTCCACCTCTCCCCTCTCCCTCCACCTCTCCCCTCTCCCTCCACCTCTCCCCTCTCCCTCCACCTCATGTCTCAACACAGGAAGTCCATGTTTAAGGACCTAGAGGAAGACATGGATCTTACGGGTAGAAGACAAAAACATGTGAGGTTTGTTACATTCTTTTATAATTTAATGTAGAAAAGTGTTGTGGAGAAGCTCGGCTTTCATAGAGAGACAGATGATTTAAGGGAAAGACACCTGAAGAACTGTAAAGTTAATACAATACAGATTTCAACTTTACAAAATGATAAGTTTAGTTTTATTTACATTGACGTTGATTCATATTAATTAGCCTAATCAATATGATCCAATGTGGTGTTGTAGGCTGCAGGGCTGTGAGGTAGAGTATTATTGGTAAAGGCGACGGACAGCGCATTATCGGGATTATTGTCCGCATGACGAAACTGCGTTAGAAGACGTGCATCGCAATTATGTAAAACTGTCACTAAAGAAAACACTCTGTCAAAATCAGTCAAGTAAAAGTGACGTGCAACAATGGGCATAGAAACTATTTGAATGTAGGGCTAAATCAACGTTGAAAATGCTTTCTGGCGACACCGATCAGGAAAGTGGTGGTCCGTTTTGCTCACTGCTGTGCGCTCGATATAACTTGGGCGGTGCACCGTTGCGTAATGTTACCCACTGGTTCAGTCGTTGTCACCACACCTTTCTTCTGAATACACACCCCGGTGCAACGGGCGAGATAAACTGATCGCAACTCATGTGAACTCAAGCAGCGCGTGGGTTTATTCATTAAGGGCACTATTCCAATTTATGAAATGACGCCCTGATTATTCACGTCTTTCCTACGCACGTGTCATTAGTTTGTATTCAGACTTACCTTATTAGGTTGCATAATGGGCTTTGCGGGCGTGGTTCCCTTGCACTGAAAACCCACTTGCTTTCCAACAGATTTTTTGGTGAAGTTTTCATTCAATAGCGTTTTCAGTTAAGCCATGCCTTTAAATACGGTGTACCTTTAATTAGATTTTTTATAGACAGACTGTCACGTTCTGACCTTTATTTCCTTTGTTTTGTCATTATTTAGCATGGTCAGGGCGTGAGTTGAGGTGGGCAGTCTATGTTTGTTTTTCTATGATTTGGGTATTTCTATGTTTCGGCCAAGTATGGTTCTCAATCAGAGGCAGGTGTCATTAGTTGTCTCTGATTGAGAATCATACTTCGGTAGCCTGGGTTTCACTGTGTGTTTGTGGGTGATTGTTCCTGTCTCTGTGTTTGCACCAGATAGGGCTGGTTTGAGTTTTCACGTTTCTTGTTTTGTTAGTTTATTCATGTATAGTGTCTTTATATATTAAAAATGAATAACCACCACGCTGCGTTTTGGTCCGCCTCTCCTTCACCTCAAGAAAACCGTTACACAGACCAGAATACAAGGAGAGAACGGGTGCAGAATATAGGGATCAATGAAACAATGGCATCTATGCGTCTTCATCTTTGTTTCAGCACCAACTGGTAGATTTAAAAATACTCCGATTTTGTAGATTGTTTAGGCACATTTTAGGGTTAGGGAATGAATCATTAAAAAAACTGGTCTGGAGAACCTTTACACAGGAAATATATTGATGAATAAAAAAAATACAGCGGTTTGATTCATCCTGAAAGTTTTCATTTTCAAGTTCAATCCATGAAACATTGGAAGGTGTAAAAAAACAAGTGTACAATAGGGGTTGAATAGGGAGGGGTCCTATACATCTACCCCTAAATCTCACTAATCATGGAACTGTATAACAACGGTCCAGTCGTCGTGAACCGAGCACCAGGCGACAGGTTTAACCCGCTACGTCGGGTCTGAGTTCCATAATGATTCAAAACAGGCGATATGTTCCACATTGTTGCGCAACTTTATCCTGATGCTGACGACCCTCGGGAACAACTCACACTGACGTGACAGAGGACAGAAAGGTGAACGGAATGGAATGACGCAACAATGGAAGATACAATCAGAAGGAAACGAACACTCAAGTGACAGTTCTAAATGTACGTGAGTATTACTGACCCTGGTTCTCGATAGTGGATGATAATTAATGACATGATACAAATTAAAAAATATAAAACGGAGAACGGGCGGACATAGCCCATAACTATAACATTCTGAAGCGCATACATCAGTTTGGCAGGTTCGGACCGACAGAAGCCTGTAGTTCAGGTGTCCGAATTGCATTCACGCCAATTATGAGGACACGCCAGTAGCGGTGCGTGGGTAAAATCACTGTTAATTCACGTCTTTCGACCGAGAGATAGGCTATAGGCCTAAAGGCAGAGACAATAAGACACATTGGCAGAATAAATTCAACCACACCTTTGTTTTATCACAAAACCAGAAAGCAACCTCTGTCTGGTTGAATCCACACAACATATTGAATGTAACAGAGAGTTAGTTACATGACCTACAGCAGGTCAAGCAAGTTCATGTTTCCGACATTTTCGGACGACTAAACAATTATTGATTTAGAACCACAGAGAGTTACCGCACATTACAAAGAATGGTCCTGGTTTATGTGCGTGTGTGTGCGCGCCCGTTCGTACAAGTAGAAAAAACATGTTAATTCACCATATTTGTTGAGAAACGCCAATGCCATCCTCCTCTCGTTCATGTTGACGAAACGGTTTATCACTCTGTCATACAGTACACTGTCTATAACTGTCCACAGTACATGCTTTTATTTTTTTGTTGTTGTCCTAGGCTACATGTCTAAAATGCTTGGTCCACACATACTGAGACAGAGAGGTGCTGTTTCACTGTCCAAACAGCATCAGATACATGGTCTACATGTACTGAGACAGAGAGGTGCTGTTTCACTGTCCAGACAGCATCAGATACATGGTCTACATGTACTGAGACAGAGAGGTGCTGTTTCACTGTCCAGACAGCATCAGATACATGGTCTACACGTACTGAGACAGAGAGGTGCTGTTTCACTGTCCAGACAGCATCAGATACATGGTCTACACATACTGAGACAGAGAGGTGCTGTTTCACTGTCCAGGCAGCATCAGATACATGGTCTACACATACTGAGACAGAGAGGTGCTGTTTCACTGTCCAGACAGCATCAGATACATGGTCTACACGTACTGAGACAGAGAGGTGCTGTTTCACTGTCCAGACAGCATCAGATACACGGTCTACACGTACTGAGACAGAGAGGTGCTGTTTCACTGTCCAGACAGCATCAGATACATGGTCTACACATACTGAGACAGAGAGGTGCTGTTTCACTGTCCAGACAGCATCAGATACATGGTCTACACATACTGAGACAGAGGGGGCGCTGTTTCCCTGTCCAGACAGCATCAGATACATGGTCTACACATACTGAGACAGAGGGGGCGCTGTTTCACTGTCCAGACAGCATCAGATACATGGTCTACACATACTGAGACAGAGGGGGCGCTGTTTCCCTGTCCAGACAGCATCAGATACATGGTCTACACATACTGAGACAGAGGGGGCGCTGTTTCACTGTCCAGACAGCATCAGATACATGGTCTACACATACTGAGACAGAGAGGTGCTGTTTCCCTGTCCAGACAGCATCAGATACATGGTCTACACATACTGAGACAGAGAGGTGCTGTTTCCCTGTCCAGACAGCATCAGATACATGGTCTACACATACTGAGACAGAGGGGGTGCTGTTTCAAATCAAATCAAATCAAATTTTATTTGTCACATACACATGGTTAGCAGATGTTAATGCGAGTGTAGCGAAATGCTTGTGCTTCTAGTTCCGACAATGCAGTAATAACCAACAAGTAATCTAACTAACAATTCCTAAACTACTGTCTTATACACAGTGTAAGGGGATAAAGAATATGTACATAAGGATATATGAATGAGTGACGGTACAGAGCAGCATAGGCAAGATACAGTAGATGGTATCGAGTACAGTATATACATATGAGATGAGTATGTAAACAAAGTGGCATAGTTAAAGTGGCTAGTGATACATGTATTACATAAGGATGCAGTCGATGATATAGAGTACAGTATATAAGTATGCATATGAGATGAATAATGTAGGGTAAGTAACATTATATAAGGTAGCATTGTTTAAAGTGGCTAGTGATATATTTACATCATTTCCCATCAATTCCCATTATTAAAGTGGCTGGAGTTGAGTCAGTGTCAGTGTGTTGGCAGCAGCCACTCAATGTTAGTGGTGGCTGTTTAACAGTCTGATGGCCTTGAGATAGAAGCTGTTTTTCAGTCTCTCGGTCCCAGCTTTGATGCACCTGTACTGACCTCGCCTTCTGGATGATAGCGGGGTGAACAGGCAGTGGCTCGGGTGGTTGATGTCCTTGATGATCTTTATGGCCTTCCTGTAACATCAGGTGGTGTAGGTGTCCTGGAGGGCAGGTAGTTTGCCCCCGGTGATGCGTTGTGCAGACCTCAGTACCCTCTGGAGAGCCTTACGGTTGAGGGCGGAGCAGTTGCCGTACCAGGCGGTGATACAGCCCGACAGGATGCTCTCGATTGTGCATCTGTAGAAGTTTGTGAGTGCTTTTGGTGACAAGCCGAATTTCTTCAGCCTCCTGAGGTTGAAGAGGCGCTGCTGCGCCTTCTTCACGATGCTGTCTGTGTGAGTGGACCAATTCAGTTTGTCTGTGATGTGTATGCCGAGGAACTTAAAACTTGCTACTCTCTCCACTACTGTTCCATCGATGTGGATAGGGGGGTGTTCCCTCTGCTGTTTCCTGAAGTCCACAATCATCTCCTTAGTTTTGTTGACGTTGAGTGTGAGGTTATTTTCCTGACACCTCACTCCGAGGGCCCTCACCTCCTCCCTGTAGGCCGTCTCGTCGTTGTTGGTAATCAAGCCTACCACTGTTGTGTCGTCCGCAAACTTGATGATTGAGTTGGAGGCGTGCGTGGCCACGCAGTCGTGGGTGAACAGGGAGTACAGGAGAGGGCTCAGAACGCACCCTTGTGGGGCCCCAGTGTTGAGGATCAGCGGGGAGGAGATGTTGTTACCTACCCTCACCCCCTGGGGGCGGCCCGTCAGGAAGTCCAGTACCCAGTTGCACAGAGCGGGGTCGAGACTCAGGGTCTCGAGCTTGATGACGAGCTTGGAGGGTCAACCTTCAACCTCAGGAGGCTGAAGAAATTCGGCTTGTCACCAAAAGCACTCACAAACTTCTACAGATGCACAATCGAGAGCATCCTGTTGGGCTGTATCACCGCCTGGTACGGCAACTGCTCCGCCCTCATCCGTAAGGCTCTCCAGAGGGTAGTGAGGTGTTGAATGCCGAGCTGTAGTCGATGAACAGCATTCTCACATAGGTATTCCTCTTGTCCAGACGGGTTAGGGCAGTGTGCAGTGTGGTTGAGATTGCATCGTCTGTGGACCTATTTGAGCGGTAAGCAAATTGGAGTGGGTCTAGGGTGTCAGGTAGGGTGGAGGTGATATGGTCCTTGACTAGTCTCTCAAAGCACTTCATGATGACGGAAGTGAGTGCTACGGGGCGGTAGTCGTTTAGCTCAGTTACCTTAGCTTTCTTGGGAACAGGAACAATGGTGGCCCTCTTGAAGCATGTGGGAACAGCAGACTGGTATAGGGATTGATTGAATATGTCCGTAAACACACCAGCCAGCTGGTCTGCGCATGCTCTGAGGGCGCGGCTTGGGATGCCGTCTGGGCCTGCAGCCTTGCGAGGATTAACACGTTTAAATGTTTTACTCACCTCGGCTGCAGTGAAGGAGAGACCGCATGTTTCCGTTGCAGGCCGTGTCAGTGGCACTGTATTGTCCTCAAAGCGGGCAAAAAAGTTATTTAGTCTGCCTGGGAGCAAGACATCCTGGTCCGTGACTGGGCTGGATTTCTTCCTGTAGTCCGTGATTGACTGTAGACCCTGCCACATGCCTCTTGTGTCTGAGCCGTTGAATTGAGATTCTACTTTGTCTCTGTATTGTCACTGTATTGTCCTCAAAGCGGGCAAAAAAGTTATTTAGTCTGCCTGGGAGCATCACTGTCCAGACAGCATCAGATACATGGTCTACATGTATAGAGACAGAGGGGAGCTGTTTCGCTCGCTCGAATGCTTTCTCCTGTGAGATACATTACGCCTCTTGTGAATTGAAGGACAATTACGAAGCACAGAGAGACGAAAGATACATTATTTTATGTATTTAAAAAAAAAAAGTATTGGTCAAGTTTTGGGGGGGAGGGATAGAATACATACCTGTTATGTTACCGGTCTGTAATGTCTACTTGGTGAATGTCATAATGTCTACTGCTGTCTGTCAATCTAAACTGTAACGTCTTTTAAGTTGTGTGTTACCCCGGGTAGACGAGCTGTTGTTATGGAGTCAGATAATGGAGATACAACCAGGTAGACTAGCTGTTGTTATGGAGTCAGATAATGGAGATACAACCAGGTAGACGAGCTGTTGTTATGGAGTCAGATAATGGAGATACAACCAGGTAGACTAGCTGTTGTTATGGAGTCAGGGGATCCAACCAGGTAGACTAGCTGTTGTTATGGAGTCAGATAATGGAGATACAACCGGGTAGACTAGCTGTTGTTATGGAGTCAGATAATGGAGATACAACCAGGTAGACTAGCTGTTGTTATGGAGTCAGATAATGGAGATACAACCAGGTAGACTAGCTGTTGTTATGGAGTCAGGGGATCCAACCAGGTAGACTAGCTGTTATGGAGTCAGGGGATCCAACCAGGTAGACTAGCTGTTGTTATGGGGTCAGGGGATCCAACCAGGTAGACTAGCTGTTGTTATGGAGTCAGGGGATCCAACCAGGTAGACGAGCTGTTGTTATGGAGTCAGCTAATGGGGATCCAACCAGGTAGACTAGCTGTTATGGAGTCAGCTAATTGGGGTTACAACCAGGTGGACTAGCTTTTGTTATGGAGTCAGCTTGTGGGGATCGAAATCAAATTAATAATATTGGACTGTGTATGTTTAAATGCAACAATAATAGTCTGAACTCTGACCACAGACAGCAAAGGTGTGGTAATTGTTTATGGTTCTTCAATGTTCAGAAATATTGACTGTTCTGTTATTTCTTATTGCAGCTGAGTGAGCTGTGACTTACATCTAAAATGAGTCTCTCTGGGGAGAGAGAGGAGGAGACCACTGCCTCTAAAATGAGTCTCTCTGGGGAGAGAGAGGAGAAGACCACTGCCGCTAAAATGAGTCTCTCTGGGGAGAGAGAGAAGGAGACCACTGCCTCTAAAATGAGTCTCTCTGGGGAGAGAGAGGAGGGGATCACTGCCTCTAAAATGACTCAAGACACAAGTTCTAAGAGGTAAGAAATGAATTGAAAAATATACAGTTCTCTTATATCAAACTAATGAAATATGTTCCCAAATTACATACAGTGGGGCAAAAAAGTATTTGGTCAGCCACCAATTGTGCAAGTTCTCCAACTTAAAAAGATGAGAGAGGCCTGTCTGTAATTTTCATCATAGGTACACTTCAAGTATGACAGACAAAATGAGAAGAAGAAAAATCCAGAAAATCACATTGTAGGATTTTTAATAAATTTATTTGCAAATTATGGTGGAAAATAAGTATTTGGTCACCTACAAACAAGCAAGATTTCTGTCTCTCACAGACCTGTAACTTATTCTTTAAGAGGCTCCTCTGTCCTCCACTCGTTACCTGTATTAATGGCACCTGTTTGAACTTGTTATCAGTATAAAAACCTGTCCACAACCTCAAACAGTCACACTCCAAACTCCACTATGGCCAAGACCAAAGAGCTGTCAAAGGACACCAGAAACAAAATTGTAGACCTGCACCAGGCTGGGAAGACTGCATCTGCAATAGGTAAGCAGCTTGGTTTGAAGAAATCAACTGTGGGAGCAATTATTAGAAAATGGAAGACATACAAGACCACTGATAATCTCCCTCGATCTGGGGCTCCACGCAAGATCTCACCCCGTGGGTTCAAAATGATCACAAGAACGGTGAGCAAAAATCCCAGAACCACACGGGGGGACCTAGTGAATGACCTGCAGAGAGCTGGGACCAAAGTAACAAAGCCTACCATCAGTAACACACTACGCCGCCAGGGACTTAAATCCTGCAGTGCCAGACGTGTCCCCCTGCTTAAGCCAGTACATATCCAGGCCCGTCTGAAGTTTGCTAGAGAGCATTTGGATGATCCAGAAGAAGATTGGGAGAATGTCATATGGTCAGATGAAACCAAAATATAACTTTTTGGTAAAAAATCAACTCGTCGTGTTTGGAGGACAACGAATGCTGAGTTGCATCCAAAGAACACCATACCTACTGTGAAGCATGGGGGTGGAAACATCATGCTTTGGGGCTGTTTTTCTGCCTAGCCAGTCTCCAGATCTCAACCCCATAGAAAAGTTGAAAGTCTGTGTTGCCCAGCAACAGCCCCAAAACATCACTGCTCTAGAGGAGATATGCATGGAGGAATGGGCCAAAATACTAGCAACAGTGTGTGAAAACCTTGTGAAGACTTACAGAAAACGTTTGACCTCTGTCATTGCCAACAAAGGGTATATAACAAAGTATTGAGATAAACTTTTGTTATTGACCAAATACTTATTTTCCACCATAATTTGCAAATAAATTCATAAAAAATCCTACAATGTGATTTTGTGGATATATTTTTTCTCATTTTGTCTGTCATAGTTGAAGTGTACCTATAATGAAAATTACAGACCTCTCTCATCTTTTTAAGTGGGAGAACTTGCACAATTGGTGGCTGACTAAATACTTTTTTGACCCACGGTAAAATGTAGGTCTCAATCATTAATTAAAAAGGCCAGAAATTGATTTACCAACTCAAGACTATAGCTTTAAAAGGAGCATCAGGACTTCTAGAAGTTCCACTATGCAGTTGTTACAATGAAGTAGATGAGGTATTGATGAGATATTGATGAGGTGATCTGTCTCCCTGTTTTGTTCAGTGTCCAGAAGCCCAGAGCAGAGTCACCTACAACCAGCCTGCTATCAATGAAGAGTGATCAGCCACCTGCTTTCAGCCAGGAACCATTACCAGATGACAATAAGGAAGTGGAGAGTTTGGACAGTGAGGATGCATTAAAGATTACACACAACCTTCCGGACAGAAGAAGTAAGACTGTGTTTCATACAATATTACAAAGCAGGGTTCACACACACACACACAAATGAACAAACAAACAAACAAACAAACACACATTAACTGATGAGTCCCAACTCTCATTGTTTACCTACAGGTCGAACTCTGCTGACAGTCCAACAAGAGATCAAGGCTAAACTGAAACACAAGTATCAACACATATCTGAAGGAATTGGACACCATGGAAACCAAAGTCTGTTAAAGGACATCTACACAGAGCTCTACATCACAGAGGGTGGAGGTGGAGGGCTCAATAATGAACATGAGGTTAGACAGATAGAGATGGCATCCAAAAAACAAACCACACAAGAGACATCAATCAAATGCAACGACATCTTCAAGCCTTTACCTGGACAAGACAAACCAATCAGAACTGTGCTGACAAAAGGAATCGCAGGCATTGGAAAAACAGTCTCTGTGCAGAAGGTCGTCCTTGACTGGGCAGAGGGAAAAGTAAATCAGGACGTTAATTTCATGTTTCCTCTTCCTTTCCGTGATCTTAACCTGAAAAAGAACCAATACAGTCTGATGCAACTTCTTTCCCACTACTTCTCAGAGCTGAAAGAGATTGACAGCATTGAAGATGGTGAAACCAAAACTGTTTTCATTTTTGATGGTCTGGATGAGTGTCGACTTCCTCTAGACTTCAAAAACAATGAGACGTGCTGTGATGTCACGAAGCCAACCTCAGTGGATGTGCTGCTGACAAACCTCATCAAGGGGAATCTGCTTCCCTCTGCTCTCCTCTGGATAACCTCACGGCCTGCAGCAGCCAATCAGATCCCTCCTGAGTGTATTGACCAGGTGACAGAGGTACGAGGGTTCAATGATCCACAGAAGGAGGTGTACTTCAGGAAGAAAATCACAGATCAGAATCTGGCCAATGAAATCATCAAACACATGAAGACCTCAAGGAGCCTCCACATCATGTGCCACATGCCAGTCTTCTGTTGGATATCAGCCACTGTCCTTGAGATGATACTGAACGAGACAGAGAAGGACGAAGTCCCCAAAACCCTGACCCAGATGTACTCACACTTCATACTCATCCAAATCATTGTGAAGAACAGAAAGTACAACAAAGCCACAGAGACAAACCCAAAGGAACTGTCTCAGTCAGACAAAGAGATGATCCTGAAACTGGCCAAGTTGGCTTTCCAACAGCTGCAGAAGGGCAACCTGATCTTCTATGAGGAGGACCTGAGAGAGTGTGGCCTTGATGTCACAGAGGCATCAGAGTACTCAGCATTGTGTACAGAGATCTTTAAAGAAGAATCTGGGCTGTACCAAGACAAGGTCTACAGCTTTGTGCATCTGAGCATTCAGGAGTTTCTAGCAGCAGTGCATGCTTTAGAATCATGTCTGGGCAAGAAGGAAAATGTTTTCTCCACCAAAGCAGTCACTGGTGTTGATGATGATGATGAGGAGGAGGAAGATGAGGAAGATGAGGAGGAAGATGAGGAGGAGAATGATGATGAGGAGGAGAAGGGAGATAAGGAGGAAGATGAGGAGGAGAATGATGAGGAGGAGAAGGATGACGACAACAACGACGATGACGACGAGGAAGATTATGACAATGATGAAGAGAAGGAGTCAATCCAGTTGTCTGACTTACACAGGAGAGCAGTGGACCAGGCCTTGAAGAGTGAGAATGGACACCTGGACCTGTTCCTCCGCTTCCTTCTGGGTCTCTCACTGGCGTCCAATCAGAATCTGTTACGAAGCCTTCTGACACAGACAGGAAGTACAACACAGACCAATGAGAGAACAGTCAGGTACCTTTCAGACAAGATCGACGAAGAATCTTCACCAGAAAGGATCATCAACTTGTTCCACTGTCTGAATGAACTTGGTGCCAACTCTCTTGTTGAAGACATGCAGACCTCCCTGCGATCAGGAACTCTTTCAGAAACAAGACTAAAACCTGACCAATGTTCAGCCCTGGCCTACCTGTTACTGATGTCAGAGGAGGTGCTGGAGAAGTTTGACCTGAAGACATACAACACACCAGAGGAAGGTTATCAGAGGTTGCTGCCGGTAGTGAAAACCTGCAAGAGAGCACTGTAAGTTCTGTTATTGAGTTGATGTTTACAGTATCATTATAATGAAGGATTTGTATGTCTAACAGTTTATCTCCTCTCTCCAGACTGGATCACTGTGAACTCACATATGAATCCTGTGAGACTCTGGCCTCAGCTCTGCAGACACCAAACTCTCCCCTGAGAGAACTGGACCTCAGCTACAATGACCTGGGAGACAGAGGAGTGGAGCTGCTCTGTGTTGGACTAACCAGTCCACTCTGCAACATACAGACACTAGTGTGAGTTACATATCTTCAGTATCCACTGCCTTAATAGTGTTTATAAATTTGTAGTGATTATGTTTTTAACATTATTTGAACATCTTGGTAAATATGCAGATACATACAGTATCGTTATAATGAGGGATTTGTCAATCTAACAGTTTATCTCCTCTCTCCAGACTAGCTGGCTGTAAACTCACATATGAATCCTGTGAAACTCTGGCCTCAGCTCTGCAAACACCAAACTGCCCCCTGAGAGAACTGGACCTCAGCTCCAATGACCTGGGAGACAGAGGAGTGGAGCTGCTCTGTGTTGGACTAACCAGTCCACTCTGCAACATACAGACACTAGTGTGAGTTAACTTTCTTCAGTATGAGTTATTATGTGGATGTTTTAAACATTTGTTAATCATGTGATCTTCTCCCCTCTAGTCTTGGTCAGTGTGGTCTGACAGAGGGTTGCTGTTCAGATCTGGCCTCAGGACTGAGTTCACCCAACTCACAACTGAAACAACTGGAGCTGGGAGACAATGACCTGCAGGACTCAGGAGTTACACTGCTCTCTGCTGGACTGGAGGATCCAGACTGTAAACTACACACACTGGGGTAAGTACAGCTGTTTCAGTCAGGTCGGTACTGAGCTGAGTTACACTGCTGTCTGCTGGACTGGAGGATCCAGACTGTAAACTACACACACTGTTTCAGTCAGGTCGGTACTGAGCTTGGTAAAACAGGAGACACTGTAGTCCCATCCGATGACACCCCCGGACAAGGCCAAACAGGCAGGATATTACCCCACACACTTTGCCAAAGCACAGCCCCCACACAACTAGAAGGATACCTTCAACCACCAACGTACCATCCTGAGACCGGGCTGAGTATAGCCCACAAAGATCTCCGCCACGGCACAACCCAGGGGGGGCGTCAACCCAGACAGGAAGACCACGTCAGTGACTCAACCCACTCAAGTGACACACCCCTCCTAGGAACAGCATTGAACAGCACCAGTAAGCCAGTGACTCAGCCCCTGTAATAGGGTTAGAGGCAGAGAATCCCAGTGGAAAGAGGGGAACCAGCCAGGCAGAGACAGCAAGGGCGGTTCGTTGCTCCAGTGCCTTTCCGTTCACCTTCACACTCCTGGGCCAGACTACACTCAATCATATGACCCACTGAAGAGATGAGTCTTCAGTAAAGACTTAAAAGGTTGAGACCGAGTCTACATTTACATTACATTTAAGTCATTTAGCAGACGCTCTTATCCAGAGCGACTTACAAATTGGTGAATTCACCTTCTGACATCCAGTGGAACAGCCACTTTACAATAGTGCATCTAAATCATTTAAGGGGGGTGAGAAGGATTACTTTATCCTATCCTAGGTATTCCTTGAAGAGGTGGGGTTTCAGGTGTCTCCGGAAGGTGGTGATTGACTCCGCTGTCCTGGCGTCGTGAGGGAGTTTGTTCCACCATTGGGGGGCCAGAGCAGCGAACAGTTTTGACTGGGCTGAGCGGGAACTGTACTTCCTCAGTGGTAGGGAGGCGAGCAGGCCAGAGGTGGATGAACGCAGTGCCCTTGTTTGGGTGTAGGGCCTGATCAGAGCCTGGAGGTACTGCGGTGCCGTTCCCCTCACAGCTCCGTAGGCAAGCACCATGGTCTTGTAGCGGATGCGAGCTTCAACTGGAAGCCAGTGGAGAGAGCGGAGGAGCGGGGTGACGTGAGAGAACTTGGGAAGGTTGAACACCAGACGGGCTGCGGCGTTCTGGATGAGTTGTAGGGGTTTAATGGCACAGGCAGGGAGCCCAGCCAACAGCGAGTTGCAGTAATCCAGACGGGAGATGACAAGTGCCTGGATTAGGACCTGCGCCGCTTCCTGTGTGAGGCAGGGGCGTACTCTGCGGATGTTGTAGAGCATGAACCTACAGGAACGGGCCACCGCCTTGATGTTAGTTGAGAACGACAGGGTGTTGTCCAGGATCACGCCAAGCTTCTTAGCGCTCTGGGAGGAGGACACAATGGAGTTGTCAACCGTGATGGCGAGGTCATGGAACGGGCAGTCCTTCCCCGGGAGGAAGAGCAGCTCCGTCTTGCCGAGGTTCAGCTTGAGGTGGTGATCCGTCATCCACACTGATATGTCTGCCAGACATGCAGAGATGTGATTCGCCACCTGGTCATCAGAAGGGGGAAAGGAGAAGATTAATTGTGTGTCGTCTGCATAGCAATGATAGGAGAGACCATGTGAGGTTATGACAGAGCCAAGTGACTTGGTGTATAGCGAGAATAGGAGAGGGCCTAGAACAGAGCCCTGGGGGACACCAGTGGTGAGAGCGCGTGGCGAGGAGACAGATTCTCGCCACGCCACCTGGAAGGAGCGACCTGTCAGGTAGGACGCAATCCAAGCGTGGGCCGCGCCGGAGATGCCCAACTCGGAGAGGGTGGAGAGGAGGATCTGATGGTTCACAGTATCGAAGGCAGCCGATAGGTCTAGAAGGATGAGAGCAGAGAAGAGAGAGTTAGCTTTAGCAGTGCGGAGCGCCTCCGTGATACAGAGAAGAGCAGTCTCAGTTGAATGACTAGTCTTGAAACCTGACTGATTTGGATCAAGAAGGTCATTCTGAGAGAGATAGCGGGAGAGCTGGCCAAGGACGGCACGTTCAAGAGTTTTGGAGAGAAAAGAAAGAAGGGATACTGGTCTGTAGTTGTTGACATCGGAGGGATCGAGTGTAGGTTTTTCAGAAGGGGTGCAACTCTCGCTCTCTTGAAGACGGAAGGGACGTAGCCAGCGGTCAGGGATGAGTTGATGAGCGAGGTGAGGTAAGGGAGAAGGTTTCCGGAAATGGTCTGGAGAAGAGAGGAGGGGATAGGGTCAAGCGGGCAGGTTGTTGGGCGGCCGGTCGTCACAAGAAGCGAGATTTCATCTGGAGAGAGAGGGGAGAAAGAGGTCAGAGCACAGGGTAGGGCAGTGTGAGCAGAACCAGCGGTGTCGTTTGACTTAGCAAACGAGGATCGGATGTCGTCGACCTTCTTTTCAAAATGGTTGACACATGGGTCGGTCTCACACATGGGTTGGCAGACGATTCCATAAAAATTGAGCTCTATAGGAGAAAGCCCTGCCTCCAGCTGTTTGCTTAGAAATTCTAGGGACAATTAGGAGGCATGCGTCTTGTGACCGTAGCGTACGTGTAGGTATGTACAGCAGGACCAAATCGGAAAGATACGTAGGAGCAAGCCCATGTAATGCTTTGTAGGTTAGCAGTAAAACCTTGAAATCAGCCCTTGCCTTAACAGGAAGCCAGTGCAGGGAGGCTAGCACTGGAGTAACATGATCTAATTTGGGGGTTTTAGTCAGAATACTAGCAGCCGTAGTTAGCACTAACTAAAGTTGATTTAGTGCTTTATCCAGGTAGCCGGAAAGTAGAGCAAAGCAGTAGTCTAACCTAGAAGTGACAAAAGCATGAATGAATTTTTCTGCATCATTTTTGGACCGAAAATGTCTCATTTTTGCAATGTTATTTAGATGGATAAAAAGCTGTCCTTGAAACAGTCTTGATATGTTCGTCAAAAGAGAGATCAGGGTCCAGAGTAACACCGAGGTCCTTCACAGTTTTATTTGAGACGACTGCACAACCATCAATATTAATTGTCAGATTCAACAGAAGATCTCTTTGTTTCTTGGGACCTCGAACATCTGAAGATGTTCTCACTGAATATGCATGTTGTTCTGTCCCTCTCACTGAATATGCATGTGGTTCACAATTATGTCGCATCTCTGTTTATATATATATATATATATAGTGAAAACAATAGTGGTCCTAAAACGGAACCTTGAGGAACCCCCTGAAATTTACAGTTGATTTGTCAGAGGACAAACCATTCACAGAGACAAACTGATATCTTTCCGACAGATAAGATCTAAACCAGGCCAGAACTTGTCTGTGTAGACCAATTTGGGTTTCCAATCTCTCCAAAAGAATGTGGTGATCAATGGTATCAAAAGCAGCACTAAGGTCTAGTAGCACGAGGACAGATGCAGAGCCTCGGTCTGACGCCATTATTAAAAGGTAATTTACCAACTTCACAAGTGCAGTCTCAGTGCTATGATGGGGTTTAAAACCAGACTGAAGCATTTCGTATACGTTGTTTGTCTTCAGGAAGGCAGTGAGTTGCTGCGCAACAGCTTTTTTCTAACATTTTTGAGAGAAATGGGCAATTCGATATAGGCCGATAGTTTTTTATTTTCTGGGTCAATGTTTGGCTTTTTCAAGAGAGACTTTATCACTGCCACTTTTACTGAGTTTGGTCCGCATCCGGTGGATAGAGAGCCGTTTATTATGTTCACAATAGGAGGGCCAAGCACAGGAAGCAGCTCTCTCAGTAGTTTAGTTGGAATAGGGTCCAGTATGCAGCTTGAAGGTTTTAAGGCCATGATTATTTTCATAACTGTGTCAAGAGATATAGTACTAAAACACTTGAGTGTCTCTCTTGATCCTAGGTCCTGGCAGAGTTGTGCAGACTCAGGACAACTGAGCTTTGGAGGAATACGCAGATTTAAAGAGGAGCCCGTAATTTGATTTCTAATGATCATGATCTTTTCCTCAAAGAAGTTCATGAATTTATCACTGCTGAAGTGAAAGCCATCCTCTCTTGGGAATGCTGCTTTTTAGTTAGCTTTGCGACAGTATCAAAAATGAATATGTGGTGTGTCTCTCTGCAGGCTGTCTGGCTGTCTGGTCACAGAGGAGGGCTGTGCTGCTCTGTCTTCAGCTCTGAGGTCAAACCCCTCCCACCTGAAAGAGCTGGACCTGAGCTACAATCACCCAGGAGACTCTGCAGGGGGACTGCTTTCAGCTGCTCTGGTGGATCCCACATATAAACTGATGAAGCTGAAGTAAGTCAGAATAGATGTCCTAATAGTGTGAGCAGCGGTTGAGTCATATGTACAGTCGTGGCCAAAAGTTTTGAGAATGACACAAATATTAATTTCCACAAAGTTTGCTGCCTCAGTGTCTTTAGATATTTTTGTCAGATGTTACAATGGAAAACTGAAGTATAATTACAAGCATTTCATAGGTGTCAAAGGCTTTTATTGACAATAACATGAAGTTGATGCAAAGAGTCAATATTTGCAGTATTGACCCTTCTTTTTCAAGACCTCTGCAATCCGCCCTGGCATGCTGTCAATTCACTTCTGGGCCACATCCTGACTGATGGCAGCCCATTCTTGCATAATCAATGCTTGGAGTTTGTCAGAATTTGTGGGTTTTTGTTTGTCCACCCGCCTCTTGAGGATTGACCACAAGTTCTCAATGGGATTAAGGTCTGGGGAGTTTCCTGGCCATGGACCCAAAATATCAATGTTTTGTTCCCCGCGCCACTTAGTTATCACTTTTGCCTTATGGCAAGGTGCTCCATCAGGTTGGAAAAGGCATTGTTCATCACCAAACTGTTCCTGGATGGTTGGGAGAAGTTTCTCTCTGAGAATGTTTTGGTACCATTCTTTATTCATGGCTGTGTTCTTTGGCAAAATTGTGAGTGAGCCCACTCTCTTGGCTGAGAAGCAACCACACACATGAATGGTCTCAGGATGCTTTACTGTTGGCATAACACAGGACTGATGGTAGCGCTCACCTTGTCTTCTCTGGACAAGCTTTTTTCCGGAAGCCCCAAACAATCGGAAAGGGGATTCATCAGAGAAAATTACTTTACCCCAGTCATCAGCAGTCCAATCCCTTTACCTTTTGCAGAATATCAGTCTGTCCCTGATGTTTTTCCTGGAGAGAAGTGGCTTCTTTGCTGCCCTTATTGACACCAGGCCATCCTCCAAAAGTCTTCGTCTCACTGAGCGTGCAGATGCATTCACACCTGCCTGCTGCGATATCTGAGCAAGCTCTGTACTGGTGGTGCCCCGATCCCGCAGCTGAATCTACTTTAGGAGAAGGTCCTGGCGCTTGCTGAACTTTCTTTGGTGCCCTGAAGCCTTCTTCACAACAATTGAACCACTCTCCTTAAAGTTCTTGATGATCCGATAAATTCGTTGATTTAGTGCAAAGCAATGATGACGGCACGTGTTTCCTTGCAGGTAACTATGGTTGACAGAGGAAGAACTGTGATTCCAAGCGCCAACCTCCTTTTGAAGCTTCCACTCTGTTATTTGAACTCAATCAGCATGACAGAGTGATCTCCAGGCTTGTCCTCGTCAACACTCACACCTGTGTTAATGAGAGAATCACTGACATGATGTCAGCTGGTCCTTTTGTGTCAGCGCTTAAATGCAGTGGAAATGTTTTTCAGGATTCAGTTCACTTGCATGGCAAAGAGGGGCTTTGCAATTAATTGCAATTCATCTGATCACTCTTAATAACATTCTGGAGTATATGCAAATTGCCATCATACAAACTGAGGCAGCAGACTTTGTGAAAAATAATATTTGTGTCATTCTCAAAACCTTTGGCCACAACTGTAGTGTAGTAGGTTCAGTGACATGATGGTAGAATTAAGGGGAAGTCTACCCAGCAGGCAGAGCACTCCAACACAGCATACATCATCACCACATGAATACTCTTCTTCTGCATCTCTGATATCCTGTTGGAATTGTACTCTGTTCTGTATGCAGTAGGTAGGATAGAATACCTGTATGTCTCTAGTAATGAATTGTACTCCGTTCTGTACGCAGTAGGTAGGATAGAATACCTGTATGTCTCTAGTAATGAATTGTACTCCGTTCTGTATGCAGTAGGTAGGATAGAATACCTGTATGTCTCTAGTAATGAATTGTACTCTGTTCTTTATGCAGTAGGTAGGGTAGAATACCTGTATGTCTCTAGTAATGAACTGGGATAGTGCACCAGAACACAACTATATGGTTTAAATGTTGACTGCTTCATTAGGTCTTTGTCAGTCAATAACCTGTTTCTCCTACAGTGTGGATCATGGTGGAGAGTGCAGGCTGAAATCAGGGCTGAGGAAATGTAAGTCTCTTCAATCTTAATTAACTGTATAGTCAGAACTATAGTAACTCATCAATACTTGTTCTGAAACTACAGAACAATATTTTATATGGAGATGTGGTTTGATTAAGCTCTCATTTTGTCTACAGATGCCTGTCATCTCACCCTGGACCCAAATACAGCAAACTCACACCTGATACTGTCTGAGGGGAACAGGAAGGTGACACGAGTGGTGGAGGACAAGCATTATGAAGACCATCCAGACAGATTTGACTGTCTTTATCAAGTTCTCTGCAGAGAATGCTTATCTGGAGGTCGTTACTACTGGGAGGTGGAGATGGATGGTACCGGGGCAGTCATTGGTGTGGTGTACAGAGGAATGAAGAGGAAGGGAAGGGGGGTTGACAGTGACATTGGAGGCAATAAGAAGTCCTGGTGTTTATTCTGCTCTCGTAGTGGTTATTGCTTTTACCATCCTGGAGTCTGTAGCAGATCCATCCCTGGTCCTGTTTCTAACAGAGTTGGAGTGTATCTGGACTGGCCAGCTGGTACTTTGTCCTTCTATAGTGTGTCCTCCTCTGGTACACTGACACACCTTCACACAGAACACACCACGTTCACTGAACCCCTCTATCCTGGGTTTGGCGTTTCTTCCTCCTCGGTGACCTCAGTGACCCTGCGTCAGATAGATGACCAACACATTAAGAGGTGAGTCATAGCGATGTTTCATCATAGTAGTGGGGGTGGTAAAGGGGTGGCAGGCTAGCCTAGTGGTCAGAGCGTTGGACTAGTAACCAGAAGGTTGCAAGTTCAAACCCCCAAGCTGACAAGGTACAGGCAGTTAACCCACTGTTCCTAGGCAGTCCTAGGCATTCTTATTGAAAATAAGGATTTGTTCTTAACTGACTTGCCTAGTTAAATAAAGGTAAAAAAAATGTGTATTGTTGGACCTACAGACAGTTAGATTAGTAGTAGTGGTGTGTTTTAATGTGTTCTGTTGGACCTACAGACGGCTAGATTAGTCGTAGTGGTGCGTTTTAATGTGTTCTGTTGGAGCAACAGACAGTGTCGTGGAAAATCGGATCAAATACAATGCATACCAGAACTTGTGAAATCAATCAGGCTTTAATACAAAAGTATAGCAAGCCGGAGTGCCCCGCGGAACACACACCTTTTCCAGAGCCTTGGCTCCAGTATTTATCTACATATTGCATATGAGCCCATCCCACATGCAAATGAAGTTACATTCCAATAGTGTTCAGCTATTCTATATATCTTATGCATTTGTCTATGTGTTCTATTTGCTCCCACAAATCCCCCCTCTGGGGCTAATTAGCCCCATAATAATACAAATAGAACCCTAGGATGGTGAATAAGAATACCTGTGATAGACAATAAAATATAAAAACAGAGTTAAATATATAAACCAACTGGACCAAACATCTCCAAATTATTAATACCAAATAGGAGTAAAAGATCCAATTAGAAACATTGAAGAAAACCCAACTAGACCAAACATCTCTAGTATTTCATAAGAGTAAAAGATCTAGTTAAGTATAGAAACAATAAAAATAATACATTACATTTTGTTAAAGCATGAGCATGTAAGGACATAGCCTTAGGCAAGGCTATCTCAGTTATGTGAAAAAGAATAAATAAATAAATAAATAATTCAAAATAAAATTGACACAACATCATTCTAAATTTAAGCTGTCAACATGATCCTCCCTCTCAGACACCTCTCCAACAAACATGATACCAACCTCTGTTAGAAGATTAAGGACATCAAAATCAAATCAAATTTATTTATATAGCCCTTCGTACATCAGCTGATATCTCAAAGTGCTGTACAGAAACCCAGCCTAAAACCCCAAACAGCAAGCAATGCAGGTGTAGAAGCACGGTGGTTAGGAAAAACTCCCTAGAAAGGCCAAAACCTAGGAAAACACCTAGAGAGGAACCAGGCTATGTGGGGTGGCCAGTCCTCTTCTGGCTGTGCAGGGTAGAGATTTTAACAGAACATGGCCAAGATGTTCAAATGTTCATAAATGACCAGCATGGTCGAATAATAAAAAGGCAGAACAGTTGAAACTGGAGCAGCAGCACGGCCAGGTGGACTGGGGACAGCAAGGAGTCATCATGTCAGGTAGTCCTGGGGCATGGTCCTAGGGCTCAGGTCCTCCGAGAGAGAGAAAGAAAGAGAATTAGAGAGAGCATATGTGGGGTGGCCAGTCCTCTTCCGGCTGTGCCGGGTGGAAATTATAACAGAACATGGCCAAGATGTTCAAATGTTCATAAATGACCAGCATGGTCGAATAATAATAATAAGGACATGGTCCATAGACACTTGTAACCGGGATATCCCACTGTTACCTTCATGTTTTGAAATTAACCTAATATTTAGAAGGCAAAACCAACTTTTAATTAAAAGAAACATTCATTGATATACCTATCAAAAACATTCAACAAAACAAACAAAAACACAAGGCCGTGAACAAAAGTAGATATATTAAAACCTTACATAGCACCTGTAATAACTCACTATGGAAATGACCCTTTTTGTGGATATGTATCAGTAATTAATCCACTCCAAATTCTTATTTGGTGTCATCCACAAAAACATAGATTCAAATCCAGATTTAATTTCATCTCTTGCCTTGAACTCCCAAGGTACTCCTCTAGGCTGTCCAATTACATCAAGGTATACCTCAGGATTTTTCTCATACTCCCTCTTAACTCTAGAATTAACATAGTCATCATGGGGTGACTTAATAATGGTAACCTGTTGAATTGCTCGAATTAAGGCACAAAAAAACAATCCATCCATCTGGCAGTACATTCAACAGTTTGTTTTTACCACACATCCAGAAACTATCCTCAATACCTCTGTCTTGATATTTTAGCATAATAAGAGATGGCACAACCTGAGTTATTTTACCACACAACCCTTTTCTATTAGTTATCAACCCTTTATCTCTATTTCTACTAACCCCTGCAGTCTCTAGTACCCAAATAGTATCACATTCTACAGTGGTGTTTCCTACATTAATCCCTTCGGTGTTGTGGCTGTAAAAACATTCATATTTACCTTCAATCACAGTGTTTCCATCTAACAAAGGTCCATTTAATTCAGTTCTAATGTTATAGACAGCACAATCCTTGTCACCCAACCCAGTGTCATTCAACACAGTTCTGACTCTAGTGCTCCCCTGAGCAATCATACATTCTATATCACACAAGGGAATAGAATACTTTGTCTTGGTACAATGAACATTTTTCCAAGTTGCACAGTTTTTAAATGATGCTGGTTCAGGGACTATTATGAGATCCGACAAAGGTGATTTACTACACAATATACAATTGTCCATTCTGTGTTTGTTTGCCGTATACTTCGCCCATTTGTACCACTCATTCTTCACTACTTCTTCTCGTGTGGTATCCTTGAATGGTTCAGATTCTGATATGTCAATCATCTTTGCAATGTTCTTTTCTTGAGGTGGGTCATTAGAGTTTGTAAAAAAATTCAAAATGTCAGTAAAGAACCCTCCTGGTTCTGATGCTTTCTAGCTACCACAGGCTCTTCCTGTTTAGGTATTGGCGCAAGACCAATTCTGAATGACTGAGTAGCTACTCCCTTCAGTCAATCTTGTTCTCGTTATTTCACCTTCAACTGGTTCAATCTGATTCATGGTGAGCACCCACTCTTCCACACATTTGATTAATGTCAGGTCACATCCTTTGGGGTCCCAAACAGCTTCTCCCTTTGTTATATGATGCATCCATCCACAGAGTGGCTCCTCCGGTACAGATTTCTTCTTCCATACAGAAACTGTCCTTTGTTCCCCTGGTTCTGTTAGAATTTGTGGCGGAACATGAAACTTAAACCTGTCAAAAAAATATCCTGTCTTTTCATCTTGTTCAACAGGTTCCTCTCTTCTCTTCCTGTTTTTATCATTTATCTTGATCGTGAGTGTGTGCATCATTTCCATATTGTTCTTAGTTGTTCTCACTCTACCATTGTCACTGTTATTTTGTGGTCCTAATTTCAATTGTTCATTATGGACACCAGGTAAGGGCTGAAAAGTCAATTGTGGGGAAATCCCCATTTCTTTCATCTTGCAAGATTTCTCCTTCTGCTCTTGGTAAGCCTTCTCCTCAGCTTTCTTCACTTGTTGTTCCTGATGAGGTTTCTCCTCCACTCTCTTCGTCTGTTCCCTCCTTGTTCCATCTCCTCAGGCCGAGGGTAGCCTAGTGGTTGGGCTTCCATCTGGGAAGGCAAATCTGTCATTTTGAACAGGCAGTTAACCCACTGTTCCTAGGAAGAAAATAAGAATTTGTTCTTTGACTTGCCTAGTAAAATAAAGGTTAAATTAAATTCTTTAGGCGATACCTCGGGGTCCCACTGTAGAGGGCTTCCGTCAACAGAGTCTGCTTTCTGGCCATACTGGAGGAGGCTTTGGTTGTTTGTCTCTTTTCTTTTCAGGCTCTTTTCCCCTGGTGCTTCTTCTGAGTGCGTTAGTTGGCTCACTCGTCGTATCTTGGCTTGTAGCTGGTCTGCCATTTTCTTGATTCCTCTCTGGTGTTTTGATCGTCTCCACTGCTCCTGCTCCCTCCGGGCTCCCACCTGGTGAATCAGCATCCTTTGTGTCCTCATCTCTGTATGATTGTATCCTTCTCTCTGTCGGGACTCGGGTGCAGTGGTTTAGATGATACCACGTCCTTTCTTTCAATTGGACGTCCGTGTTTGCGGCTGTTGCCACCTCGTAGGGTCCTTCTCTCCTCGGCTGATCCCACTTCCTTCGGAACACTCGAACGTAGACTCGATCCCCTGTTATCACTGGGAGAGATCCTTCTGGTCCCCTTGGACCATCAGATGTGGAACCTCTCGTCCTGGTTCAGGTTTCTGCCTTCTTTCTGTGGGGCATTCAGACTTAGAGACTTATGGCCTCTGTTCTATGACTACACCATACATTCTCTTACTTCCATCACTCATCACACAAACTGACATTCCAGCTGAAGCTGGCGAACCCTTCTCCATCTGGTTTCCTAAACATAAGACTTGGAAAACAAAGGACAAAACATAACAGTATTGACTGTATTCATGAATACTGAAATCTAAGACCATGACAATTCCCACTCTCTCTTCACCTGACTCTATGCCTCCAGGATACTTTTCTGCTGGACTCCACAAAAATGGAAGCCCTAATTAGCTTCCTCGTGCTTTTATCCAGTCTTCCCCTTTCGGCCGCAGGTTCTGAGAGGTGTTCCCAAATCATGTCATTTTTTACTTAGTTCCCCATCTGCTCTATTTCAACTGATAAGCATGTGCATAACCTTAATCAACATTATTTCTTCTTGAAGTAATTCAACACTGAATGGGCTTTCACATCGAGCCTTCAACATGTGGTTTAGAGTACAACTACCCTACCATCTATCCTTATTCACATGATACATTATCAAATAAAACAAATAACCCCCAAACTCAACCCAGTATGTTTACAGTGGAATCTAGTCTTTCTCGCACTCTCTCTCTCTTTTGTTTTGTTTCACGTCCTCTGTCATGGTGTTTTCAAGCTCACCCATTATTCAGCTGGACCTTACTTCTTGTGAAACTTATGCACCCATCAAAGAGAGACATGACGATCTTTACCACTGCAGGTGCTGTAAGAAGTATATCCCCAGCCTGGTGTATCTTGACGTACACTCAGTCTCCAGAATTCAGCCCATGCCCTTCCATCTGGCGTTTTACATGCTGTCTTTTCCTGGGGACATACACACTAACACACGGGTTATTTCCTGACAACAGACTTTCTTCTTATAGCAGGATCACTAAATCTTAATTTTTAAATAACAGCCCTATGTAAACATTCTGTTATGTAAACATTCTGTCTCAAATACCTGGCCTCTTGCCACAAAAATATTCATAATGATAGCCAAATTATGGTCCCTACAGCAACTGCTGTAAGAATAACATGTAATCAGTCAAGTGTCTTCCAGTTGAAAGAATATCCAATCCTAACAAAACTAAGTCTTAAGTTTCTTAAACTTTTGCTCTAGTGTTCAAAATGCCACTACTTATTACTTTTACCATAATCTAGGTGTGTGTAATGTTCTATTTACTTTTAGAATTGTCCCTATATTTTTACAAGACCAACTGTCCTTCCTTTTCTGTGAATTATCTTGTCTATCAATATACATTGTTTATAGAAATAACACCCCCCTTGTTACCATAACCTTCACATGAGCCCCCAATGTAGTTACAGTTTCTCTAACACATAACACATAAGTCACTACTCCTAATTTCCTTCCATAGTTTGATACATACTTAAATATTCTCAAATAATTTTTAGTCAATTTATATTAGTCTCCCCTCAGAAAAAATATACACTCTTATTTTCCTAAATTGACCAAACAAGAAAAATAGTAAAGTAAATTATAATAACTGCATATTTGCAATAAATTACCACTATTTGTAATGTCTTCTTCATCCTTGGGTGTTATCACACAACAGACTGTACTTTTTATTCAATTACTTATGTCATTCCAATGTATCACTCAAATTACAATGATATTGTAAAATAAAAGAAACAAAAACCTTTAATCTAATATTCTGCAAGTTCTGTCAATCAACCTGTCTCAGGATTAGTTTCCAGAGCTTCCCTAGGCCTAGTAAATGTAAACAGTCCTATAGCCAAAACATAGCTAAATGTTGTTTACAAATTGTCCAACCCAATATTCAGAATAACAGTCCTTAGTGCATACTTTAACTCAAATTTGACCTTCTCAATTCAATACATCATCCCTTTAATAATTAACATTATACTAAAAACTTTTAGTACCAGTAACATCTATTTTATCATGCGCCCTTTTGCCTCTGTTTTTCTGTCATGAGTAGCCTGGTAATAAAAGGTCATTACCCCAATCCCCTTTAGTCTTTCTTCTCCCAGCCCGATACAGTTCATAGGTCATCAGACACAGTTACCCTTCACTATTCAGCCAGTAGGGTGGGTTTGAGTTTCACACACACTTGTTGTGGTGATAATCTCTCCCAAGCATTAATGCATTCTGACATCACATTCCATGATAACTCCGTTATTCTACTGGCGATCTCTCAGACGAGTTTACAGATTATGTAGTTATCAACATACCCCTTGCAGAGAACCCTACTCCAATAAACTATTTGGAGTAACTGTTATCCCTTGTTAACATATTTCTCCTTTTTATATTTTATATGCAGAATGAACAAAGCACATTTACCCAAAGACCATAACCCCAGGGAACTGATAATTTCTCCTATGAACCCATGTTAAAATTAAAATAAACCAATTTGAATAACTAGTCAATTCAAGAAATAATAGAATTTCAAAGTGATGGTACACTTTGAATAGAGACTGGTGCTTCTCAATTCTTTTATAGTTAACTCCCACCTGTTCCAACAATTTCTAGTGAAGTTGATCAGTCTTCACGGGAAATTCTTAGGGTCCAGGGCATTTGACACCATTAAAATGTTTCCACTCTCTTTTCTTTAGAAACAACTTAAATACATTTTCAAAAACATTTACCCAATTTGAAACTGAACTGAACAAAAACCCCTCCAAAGGAAATCCACTCTCGCATATAGGCCAAGAATACACATGAGCTGGCCTCACTTATCCAGAACTCCAGTTATAGCCTTATCTAGATACTAAGACTTTTTAAAAGTGGCCGAATATCTCTAACTGCGTTCCTCAGTACCACGGTCTCCAATGACATTTTGACCAGAGAAAATGTAGCCTTTTTTTTCTGGAAAAGAAATGTACATTTCGTTAACATTCACAATGCTACCTTTTAATTCAATAAGCTAATGATATTACATATACCAAAATCCCCTTACTTTTCCTGAGCATGCGATAAAAGTTTTAGCCATGCACAGAACGCATAGTTTCTTCCTGGTCGGTTATCGGTATCTTACCCATATTACAATTTGCTTTTCTTCTAACTAATTTTACCACGTTTGCGATTTCTCATATACGTTTATTTTCCGTCTTTTGACGCTAATAACAACTTCTCCACGTATTTTATCGCCACTGAAACTGTTGTTTCCGTGCAAAATGATTCCAAGTGTGGCTATTTGTAAATCACATCGGTACCTTACTAGAAGTTCGGTAAAACGTAATCTAGTATGTATTTTATCACATATAAACTCTCTATGAACCACTTATTGATCGATCAGATTCTATACACCGCTTGGTGAAAATTCCATTCTGACTAACCTCAAAACAATTAGTTGTTGTTCTTTTGAAAAGGGTGCAAAGTCCTGTATATCGGCATTCTCTGCTACCGCATTCCAGTGTCATCTTACACTCATTTTCCCCCTTGTTATCTCCACTTCTGCAACTTCTTACGCTCAGATATTTTCTATAGCTTTGTAAAGCACTCGCACGTTTGCAAGGGCAAGCAGAATCTTATCTGTCCCCCATCGTAATGTATTTCTGATGATGGAATGTTAATTAACTTTCACTTAATACCTCCTATTAAAACCTACTCTATAATGTCTCCAACTATATTACTGAATACTACAAAAACCTTAATGTCTTATTCTATTACAGCACCTCAAATATCACTGTGTTTTTATCCTTGCTTATAACTTATTTTATTTTGATGTTCCTTACTTTTGTTCCCTCTACCTAATCGTAGTTAAACTATGATAGGGATCACTATTCAACTGTGATAGAGGATCACTTTTGGCCAATCAAAAGAAGTCAAAAACACCCTTCTTCAACTTTCTACTCTGTCCCGGAGGGCTGAGTACTCCCTCTCCTGGACGTTCTGTCTAAACACACCCAACCTGTCTACGGTTCTATCCTCACACAGAATTATATTACAGCATTCTTCTCATTCATTCGTTTATTTTCATTCATTCATTCATTCAATCCTTTTATTTTGACCTAAAAACAACATACAGTTTAAACTTAATTCACTTCCTCAACATCAGTCTAGACTGATAGGATTTCTCTGATATGACGAGACTACTTGTCTAATCGGCATGTCCTATTCATCCACCCCGTACTGATCTTTATTCTATATTAGAGCAATATCGTAGCGTGACCTACTGACTTTACAAACCCCCGTTTAGCTAGGCGGAGCGTTTTATATTCGTAGGATTTCCTTTTTCAGTTGAACGTTGCACAATCAGGCGAGCGTTCTTCCTGTGTTCTAAATATCCGTCCGTTTCAGACCTCTTTCATAGAGCGGTAGCCACGAATATTTCCCTATCTACTTATCAATAAAGTAACCTACCCATTCAGTCCTTCAGCTAAATATTTTGAAGCGGTATCGCAGGATTTCTATAGCTACTTATTTTAGAGACCTACTTGACATCCCCCTTGCTTGAGGCAGGATTTTTGAAGCAATTTTACGCAAACATTTCAACTATTTGTAAGTACTTTGCTTACCTTGTCTATAGTCGGGCGCCCACCCTTGTTTTGCCAGATTGCTCCAAAGATCCTGCTGCCAGCCAAGAACGTTTTTCAGTCCCTGACCCTCCTGGCCTAGCTCGCCAATTATGTCGTGGAAAATCGGATCAAATACAACGCATACCAGAACTTGTGAAATCAATCAGGCTTTAATACAAAAGTATAGCAAGCCGGAGTGCCCCGCGGAACACACACCTTTTCCAGAGCCCTGGCTCCAGTATTTATCCACATATTGCATATGAGCCCATCCCACATGCAAATGAAGTTACATTCCAATCCGTGCATCCTGCTTGTTCAGCTCAATAACGCCCATACCTGCTTTCCGTCAGATTATAATGATGACAAGACCCTTGCTTTGTTCCTGCACTTAGCTAAATGCATTCTTTTGTTTGTGTATTATCTAGGATCAGCAGACTATGTGTCTCCTCAGTTTCTAGCGTGTCCAGCTATACTAAAAATACTATACATTCCTCTATTTTACAGCCCTATGCTTTGGCTCTGCACTTAGCTCAATATGTTCCTTTGTATGTGTGTCTTTATCTGAGAGCAACAGACAATGTGTCTTCTCTGTCATTCCTTCTGCATCTCTACGTCCTAAAAATATGCAAACTATGTCTATTGGTCATCAGTTAGTCATTTGACTGACCCCCTCCTTTGTATATCCCTCTGGCCTTGGTATGTCCAGCTATCCTGGTACCTATGTGTCACCTTCCCTTCATGTAGTCTGTTTTTAGTGTTCAGCTATTCTATACATCTTATGCGTTTGTCTATGTGTTCTATTTGCTCCCACTACAGTTAGATTGGTAGTAGTGGAGTATTTTAATGTGTTCTGTTGGACCTACAGACAGTTAGATTAGTAGTAGTGGTGTGTTTTAATGTGTTCTGTTGGACCTACAGACAGTTAGATTAGTAGTAGTGGTGTGTTTTAATGTGTTCTGTTGGACCTACAGACAGTTAGATTAGTAGTAGTGGTGTGTTTTAATGTGTTCTGTTGGACCTACAGAAATAGAACGACAGACCATGGTGGAGATAGTTGGATCAAGCCTGGACCTGAGAACACCAGAGACCATGGTGGAGAGTGTTGTATCAAGTCTGGACCTGGGGACACCAGAGACCGTGGTGGAGATAGTTGGATCAAGCCTGGACCAAAGAACACCAGAAACCATGGTGGAGAGTGTTGTATCAAGTCTGGACCTGGGGTCACCAGAGACCATGGTGGAGAGTGTTGGATCAAGCCTGGACCTGAGAAATGTGAGTGTTAACTGATAATTGTTTTTAACTCAAAATAGTTTTAAAGCATCCATTATACTTGAGTCCCAGGTAAGGAAAACAATTGAGATCTATTTGGTCAAAACAAACTTAAAGGTAGAGTCAGCGATATGACGTAGATGCACAAAGTAAACAGCATAGTGGGTCAATTTCTACAACAACTGAGTGTGTTGGAACGCAAGGCTAAACTTCTCTGTTTTGTTCCCGTGGCTACCACACTGTAAGAGAGTGAAGAGAACCCTTGCACATGGCTAGAAACTGTGTGTGACTGTGTGAGAGAGAAGTCGGGCATCTTGCTCATCACAATATCTGTGGTGCTGCTCGTACAACATCATTTATCTGACTCTACCTTTAAGCTCTCATCCTAGAATCTAGCAGAAATCAGGCCGCCAACATCTACAAAACATGGACCAGAACGATGTTGTTTCCTGCTTCCACAAACATTCATTAATATAACACTAATGTCAGATTATGGTATGCCAATGAGTGTACATTTTGAGACTGTTTCTCACTTAAATGTATTTTTATAACAAGTCTATATAATAATTATTAATTCGTTATTAGATGAGATTGTCCATTTTAAATAACAACTACTTTTGACTTTAGGGATTCCTCAGAGCTGTAAGACTTGTGACCATGTTGAGGTAAGTCATAATGTCAATTCTTACTTTAACATACCTGCAGGAGTCAGGCACAGTCTCAAAGCCAGGTGTGTACTGACCAACCATTCATACTGGGATATAGACAGTCCTGTGTTCTGCTTTAGTAATATAAACACAGTCTCAAAGCCAGATGTGTACTGACCAACCATTCATACTGGGATATAGACAGTCCTGTGTTCTGCTTTAGTAATATAAACACAGTCTCAAAGCCAGGTGTGTACTGACCAACCATTCATAATGGGATATAGACAGTCCTGTGTTCTGCTTTAGTAATATAAACACAGTCTCAAAGCCAGGTGTGTACTGACCAACCATTCATACTGGGATATAGACAGTCCTGTGATCTGCTTTAGTAATATAAACACAGTCTCAAAGCCAGGTGTGTACTGACCAACCATTCATCCTGGGATATAGACAGTCCTGCTTGTATATGTCGTGTCTTTACTATCATTAAATGAAGACTTTAAGTTTTTATCAAAGATTCTCTGTAATTAGTATTACGAGATTAAACTGATTAATCATGTAACTGTAATTAACTCGGAAGTCGGGGCACCAAGGAAAATATTCAAAATTCAAAGTTATACTTTTCCTAATATAACTTTTCAGATATTTTATATCTGATCAATTAGTCTTCAAATTAATGAATGATTTATTTTACCTCACGTTAGTCTCATTCCAAACGTCATAAAATTGTTGGTTATCTGCACAAACCCAGTCTTCACTATGAGTCATCCATACATCAATTGTCTTAAATCATTTATTTCCTAACTAAGTAATTCACAGAAATGCATAAACAAACAGTAGATAGTTACAAGGACATGATAACGGAGTTTCCCTAGTGGGATAAACCGGCATTGTGGCATGGTGCACAAAAGGGAAGTGGGGGTCGACTGAGATAAGACGACACACAGTTGATAATTACAGAATGGATAGTTCAGAGTGACATTCATTCATTTCGTTATAGAATAGATGTTTCTGCGGTTGTCGTTCTTCGCGTTCAATGATACCGAATTCCTAGCTGCAGACTAGTAATTAATATCAAAGACTTGTTCTTATTCTGTCGGTATCGATAGTCTAAGACTTTAACCACGTGGGATGGTTAAAAGATTCAGCAGTCTGGTCTCAAACCTTGGCCCTCTCGTTATCGAGGAAAGATGGTCTGCACCCTTTGTCCTCTCGTAATGGAGAGAAACATGGTCTGGTGATAAATTCTCAAGGTGGGGGTTTTTATTTGGGAGTTGCAGAAAAAGGCTGTCTCACGACGCCAGGTCCGAACTGGGCTCATGGGCGGTCCTCTGATTTAGTTAAACTCAAAAGGGAATTGGAGTTTCCTTCATTAAACAGTCCAAAATCACATTACACCATTTTACAAAAAGTTTCCTCTTCACTCATCCATCGTATACAACAATTAGATGTAAAACCTCATACTTGAGACTCCTGTATAAACAGCGTTATGGTAATGTGGTCGTATTGTCTCTCACGAGTTTCACCAAACGGACCAGTTCGTAGCTGAATTCTTCACCGATCTTTAATACTTTCTCCAGGAACATGAATGTCATTCGGACCTCAAGTTCTGTGAGGTGGAAGAAATTCCTTTGTTCTCTCTATGAAAATTCACTCTGTCTCTATACTGTGGCCATGAGGAGATCATCTCCTCCAGGAATTTATGACCTCTCTGACCACAGCAGCTTAGTTGTAGGAGGCAGGGAGAGGGGGATGGGGCTTGCTGTACCCAAAGAGGGCAACGTCATGACATAGTCATGCAGGATTTTATCTGTTGTCACCTTTGTTCATTGAACAGTGTTATCAATATATCACCAGCATTCCATGTAACATTGAATAAATACATTAGATCAGATACTTCGGTATAATTGGCCAGTTTCCCAGACACAGATTAAGTCTCGTCCTGGACCTTAAAGAACTTTCTATTGAAACTTCCATTGAGCATGCTTTTTAGTCCAGCACTAGACTCAATCTGTGTCCAGGAAACAGGCCCCATATGTATTACTGACATGCTTGTCCTTGTTCAGGACTCCACACACTGGCTTCAGAATGAACCCTTGACTTCCACTGTCCAGGGAGTGACAATGTTCAGGTAAAATAACTACTTTGAACATTTCATTCCACTTGCTAGTGTATTTCCTCATTACCTTTGGGAATAGTCTTCTAATCCAACCTCTCCATTTGACCATGGACCCTCTCTACCACATCTTGTTGTTGCCATAAGGCACAGGACACCCAGAGGGAGTTATGAGTGCACAGTGTCTGGGCTCCGCTGGCTGTGTGAGAGAGATGTCATTCTGAAGTATCACTTCAGGAACTGGGAACCCTACAGTCAACTTCTGAAAGACATGCAGTACACACAAGGTGGTCCATTGCTGGACATCACTATGGAGTTAGGTGAACTGGAGGAAGTTCATCTGCCACACTTTGTCTGTTTAGGTAAAACCATATAAAATAGTATTCAGAAAGACATTTCCATGTAACTGAGTTTTACTTCCTGAATTAATGAATGAACTATTCTGGGAGTTTGAGTTTACTGTGATCTGGTACTGCATATTCTTTGTGTTTTAGTTGGATGAATAATACAATATTTGTCTTTCTGTCTCCTTTGTATTGTGTTGTTCAGGGACCAACCCTTCCCTGAGGAATGAGATGAAGATTCTTCATGTAGAGGAACATGGAGTGTCTTTAGAGGAAGTGCATGAGGTCACCAGATTCCATGCTACGATTCTCCATCCCAAGTTCTCAGCTATCTCTGTTATACTGAGCTATATATTTTCTTGGATCCTAGATGTCCACTGTGACGTGGTCCTCTACATGGCAGTAAAAAGGTCAACAGTCATTTCAAGGCTGTACCTGCTCCTCAGAAACTCCAGTCAGAAAGAGGTGAGCCACTATCACTGAAGTGACAACAGTATGTTGAATCTTACTGAAGGAAAGCTGATAGGTTATTGAAAATCTCTAGATTACAAAGACAACATGCAGCTCTGTGACACATCTATTTCTGTCTCATTCAGTTGAAGAGCCAGTAGATGGCACTCTTCCCTCTGGTCGAAGGAGAACCCAATGCCCCTGGGCAGTGAAGGGGACATTGCCCCTGGGCAGTGAAGGGGACATTTCCCTGTGTAGGTTGCTGTCTTTCAGATGGGACGTTAAACGGGTGTCCTCTCCATGGTCACTAAAGATCCCATGGTACTTATCGTAAGAGTAGGGGTGTTAACCCCGGTGTCCTGACTCTCCATGGTCACTAAAGATCCCATGGTACTTATTGTAAGAGAAGGGGTGTTAACCCGGTATCCTGGCTAAACTCCCAATCTGACCCTCATACCATCATGGCTACCTAATCATCCTCAGCTTCCAATTGGCTCATTTATCCCCTCTCCCCTGTAAATATTCCCCAGGTCGCTGTTGTAAAAGAGAATCTCTTCTCAGTCAACTTATCTGATAAAATAATGGTAAATCATTAACGATAGTGTTGACAAAAATGGATTTCCCAGTGAGCTGCATGTTGTGTGAATTATGAGACTACATTGTTGTGACTGACTACTACATCTCTCATTTTGTAGGCTGTTCGGGAACGGGAGAAAGATCAGGTGTCCCAAGGATATTCAGAATTTCTCCTGCCAAGTCCAAATGGGCCCTTAAAGATGAACACTTGGTTTGCACTCAAGAATCCCCTCTCCACTTTCATCTATCCAGAGGTGTAGTTTTATCAGGCTGAGGACATGAATCTGTCATATTGTATATGAATAACTGGAAAATCATTCTATTTCTCTCTCTATCTCGTGTTGCATCATATGGCCTCCTACAGAAGATTCAGCTGTTACCTGCAAACACCCCACCAAGCTGTTGTAAGATGATTATGGGAAACACAGGGGTGGACATTGAGATGGAGTTAATCGGGGATGATGAGAGGACAGTATGGAAATCAGTGGTATCAAAAGGTAAGTAATACTGGACATGAACAGTATGTCAATCATCAATGTCCTTTTCTAACAGATGCTATTAAAGTGTTTTATGATATTTTATCTTGTTTGTCTTTCAGATGAATACAGCAAAGTCTCTCATCCAACACGTAAGTTTGTCTTTTTTGGACGAGGTCACAGAGCTAACGTCTCTTCAAGTTGTGATGAAGGACACTGTTGAAGGTCTTCATGAGTCTTGTTCAGTGGGGTGATGAAGGTCTTCATGAGTCGTGTTCAGTGGGGTGATGAAGGTCTTCATGAGTCTTGTTCAGTGGGGTGATGAAGGTCTTCATGAGTCTTGTTCAGTGGGGTGATGAAGGTCTTCATGAGTCGTGTTCAGTGGGGTGATGAAGGTCTTCATGAGTCTTGTTCAGTGGGGTGATGAAGGTCTTCATGAGTCATGTTCAGTGGGGTGATGAAGGTCTTCATGAGTCGTGTTCAGTGGGGTGATGAAGGTCTTCGTGAGTCGTGTTCAGTGGGGTGATGAAGGTCTTCACGAGTCGTGTTCAGTGGGGTGATGAAGGTCTTCACGAGTCGTGTTCAGTGGGGTGATGAAGGTCTTCATGAGTTGTGTTCAGTGGGGTGATGAAGGTCTTCATGAGTCGTGTTCAGTGAGGTGATGAAGGTCTTCATGAGTCGTGCTCAGTGGGGTGATGAAGGTCTTCATGAGTCGTGTTCAGTGGGGTGATGAAGGTCTTCATGAGTCGTGTTCAGTGGGGTGATGAAGGTCTTCATCAGTCTTGTTCAGTGGGGTGATGAAGGTCTTCATGAGTCGTGTTCAGTGGGGTGATGAAGGTCTTCATGAGTCGTGTTCAGTGGGGTGATGAAGGTCTTCACGAGTCGTGTTCAGTGGGGTGATGAAGGTCTTCATGAGTCATGTTCAGTGATGAAGGTCTTCATGAGTCGTGTTCAGTGGGGTGATGAAGGTCTTCATGAGTCATGTTCAGTGACGAAGGTCTTCAGGAGTCTTGTTCTGTGGGTTGATGAAGGTCGTCATGAGTCACTACAGTCTTGTTCATCCATCCTCAGTTACTTAGTGATGTGTTGTGTTTCACTCTGTCATTTAAGTCGTTATGATGGAGTCACTACAATGTTGTTGATCCATCCTCAGTTTTCTCCTGTATGGGGGGACAGGTCCACTTTAACATTATAGACTATTTTCAGTAGACTGTTGACAAAACATTACAATTAAATCCATTTTAATCCCGCTATGTAACACAATAGAGAAATCCAAGGAGTATGAACACTTTTGCAAGTATGTTATGTAGAATAGACAATCGTGTCAGCCAGGGTAGGCGTCAATTCCAAATAAATCAGTCCATTCAGGAAGTAAACTGAAATTCAAATTCAATAACCGGAAAAGGGCATCAATTTTCAATGACTAATGGAAAGACAATTTTTTATATTTTTGAATATGACTTGAATATGAATTGACTACAACCCTGGAGTCAGCTCTATACAAGAAATGACTATCAGAAAAATGTTAATTAACTGGAGAGACTGTTAAGATGTAGAAACGTTCACCCTAAAGACATATTCATTTAATTCACCCCCCCTTCAGCATTAACACTCTCTGGGATTCCTGCTGAGGAGTTTCTGAAGAAACACAGGGCTGAACTCATTCAGGGAGTCAAAAACCCAATGCCAATAGCAGACGATCTGTCGTCAAAGAGCATGATTGGTGATGAAGAGTACTCCAGAATAACAGCTGAAACAACTGAACAGGAGCGAATGAGAAAACTACTGAACGCAGTCCTCCCTAAAGGACCAGAAGTGACGGGAGCTTGTCTCAAAGCTCTCAGTGAACATGAATGCCATCTTGTTAAGTTCTTGAGTGAATCGAGGTAAGACCGGTTTCTTTTCTCCCTCCCTTGAATATGTGGAATGATTAAATATAGGTCAAATAAAAACATAGCTACCCAGATCAAAGATAAAATACTTTTCAGAATGGAAGCATGTTTTTGTGTTGCTGCCTGTAATAAATGTGTCTCATTATAGTTCTATCATAGGACCATCATCACATCATTATCTCATCATTATCTCAGGTGTATCATAGGAACATCATCTCATCATCATCTCATCATTATCTCAGGTGTATCATAGGAACATCATCTCATCATTATCTCAGGTGTATCATAGGAACATCATCTCATCATTATCTCAGGTGTATCATAGGACCAATCATCTCATCATTATCTCATCATTATCTCAGGTGTATCATAGGAACATCATCTCATCATCATCTCATCATTATCTCAGGTGTATCATAGGACCAATCATCTCATCATTATCTCATCATTATCTCAGGTGTATCATAGGAACATCATCTCATCATCATCTCATCATTATCTCAGGTGTATCATAGGACCATCATCACATCATTATCTCATCATTATCTCAGGTGTATCATAGGAACATCATCTCATCATTATCTCAGGTGTATCATAGGAACATCATCTCATCATTATCTCAGGTGTATCATAGGAACATCATCTCATCATTATCTCAGGTGTATCATAGGAACATCATCTCATCATTATCTGAGGTGTATCATAGGAACATCATCTCATCATTATCTCAGGTGTATCATAGGACCATCATCTCATCATTATCTCGGGTGTATCATAGGACCATCATCACATCATTATCTCAGGTGTATCATAGGACCATCATCTCATCATTATCTCAGGTGTATCATAGGAACATCATCTCATCATTATCTCAGGTGTATCATAGGACCATCATAGGGCCATTATCTCATCATTATCTCATTATCTTTTCAGAATGGAACCATGTTTTTGTGTTGCTGCCTGTAATAAATTACTCGTATCATAGGACCATTATCTCATCATTATCACATCATTATCTCAGGTGTATCATTGGGCCATTATCTCATCATTATCTCGGGTGTATCATAGGGCCATTATCTCATCATTATCTCATGTGTATCATATGGACCATTATAGGACCATTATCTCATCATTATCACATCATTATCTCAGGTGTATCATAGGACCATCATCACATCATTATCTCAGGTGTATCTCACTCCTCATTCTTCTCCATACTTTCTGATCTCTCCTCCATCCTCTGTCTTGTAGCACCTAATCTGAAGATGCTGAGGCCTGTCTCCTAGTCTGTGGAGAAAGACACTTCTCCACCTAATGTGAAGATACTGAGGCCTGTCTCCTAGTCTGTGGACAAAGACACTTCTCCACCTAATCTGAAGATGCTGAGGCCATATATAAGACAACTGCTGGGTCTGACCAGGGAGAGCTCCTGATTGACATGTGTACTATGGTGCATTGAGTTGGGTCTGACCAGGGAGAGCTCCTGATTGACATGTGTACTTATGGTGCATTGAGTTGGGTCTGACCAGGGAGAGCTCCTGATTGACATGTGTACTATGGTACATTGAGTTGGGTCTGACCAGGGAGAGATCCTGATTGACATGTGTACTATGGTGCCTTGAGTTGGGTCTGACCAGGGAGAGCTCCTGATTGACATGTGTACTATGGTACATTGAGTTGGGTCTGACCAGGGAGAGCTCCTGATTGGTTTGAACCTTTCCAGCTCATTTCAGATTGACTTCGAGTGTCTCTCTGTGGAAGAATTTCCACAACATGATTTTAAAAAATCAATTAAGGGGATGAACTGGAATGATCTCTTGTCCTATACAGATGGGGAAGCTGATAGTCAGGCTAGTTAAAGACACACACCACCACGTTGACGTCTTGACCAAAGACCTTCCTTAGATTCTTTACGGGATTACAACTCACTCTGTCTGAAGGAAATTAGGAAATGGACTCACGAAAGGGGGAATCGTTTGAGAGGGCAGAGAAGGCACGTGACATCATCGACATGGTGTTGAGAAAAGGAACTGAGTCGTGTTCCAGGATAATCAACCTTCTTGGGGAGATGGACCCCAAATCTTTGTTCACAGCTTCAGATCAACAGTTGTAGTCAACCCCTGGAGATGGGGAGACCAGGAAGAATAGACAGGCAGGATGGTTCAACATGTTCTGGTTGTCTGTTGCTTTAATTCAGGCTCCCGAAAATGTAAATCAAACATGACCACTAAAATAACGATAAAACTTACGAAAGGTCCAATCAAACAGCTGGAGGGTCAGTTAGGTCCAATCAAACAGCCTCTCTCCTTCTGCCGCCTCCTGGAAGGTCCAATCAAACAGCCTCTCTCCTTCTGCCGCTTCCTGGAAGGTCCAATCAAACAGCTGGAGGGTCAGTTAGGTCCAATCAAACAGCCTCTCTCCTTCTGCCGCCTCCTGGAAGGTCCAATCAAACAGCCTCTCTCCTTCTGCCGCCTCCTGGAAGGTCCAATCAAACAGCCTCTCTCCTTCTGCCGCTTCCTGGAAGGTCCAATCAAACAGCTGGAGGGTCAGTTAGGTCCAATCAAACAGCCTCTCTCCTTCTGCCGCCTCCTGGAAGGTCCAATCAAACAGCCTCTCTCCTTCTGCCGCCTCCTGGAAGGTCCAATCAAACAGCCTCTCTCCTTCTGCAGCCTCCTGGGAGAGTGGATCTTCTAGCAGGAGGGTCAGTCAGTCCTACACTAGGTACCTAGCTGGACTGTCAGTCAGTCCTCCACTAGGTAGAAAGACTTGTTCATTCTGCAGAACAGCAAAGTTTGCCTTTCCACCTCCAGGAGGGAGCTGTTGAGGATGGATGGCTTATTGGTGAGTATTGACTACTAATATGAAGTATATTTGTCATTGATAAATCAACTTGAATTGTGCTATTTGTCCTTTTTTTTTTGCTATGTTTTTATTGTTACTCATCAAACCTCGACTGAGTGAGCCAATCAAACCTTTTGTTTGTAATCAATATCTGACACTCCCACCTCTATTCAATATCTGACACTTGCGCATCTATTCAATATCTGACACTTGCGCCTCTATTCAATATCTGACACTTGCGCCTCTATTCAAGCTACAACCGAGATAGTAGAGCTGCGCATCGATTTGACTGGTGTCGTAACGCAACCGTGTTCCTTCCTCTGACTGCCATCGTCCTCACAGAGCCCAGCCTAACTCCTCCGTGCCGGCAACACTACAGCCGCTCCTCGGTGTGAAGCCGCTTTTTGAGCGTCAAACCAGCTGACGAATCCAACTAGCATAACCATCACCCTGATCCCTCTGTCCCCTTTTGTTAAATATCATAATATCATCGGTTGTACATAATATCAGCATATAGTGTAACGAGCCTGGGTTTATAAGCGTGGATAGCGACCTTGCTTGAGTGTGCTTTTGGGGCACAGTCGATAGCGCGCTGGACTTCGGGCTAGAAGGTTGAGGGTTCGAGTCCTGCTCCCTGCCTGTTTCATTACGTCACATTTTACTATCGTTATATTTCTGTGGTACAGAAATGATCTGACAGTTCCAAACTCAATCAGAAGCTTTTCTAAATGTTATTCAAGTAGTTTGATACTTTTTATTCAAGTAGTATATTTGCCATTTGCAAGCACCTTATTAAAAGTAATATATTGGAATTATTATTTGGAGCTCTCTCACATATACTAGGTCTACGTAGCACACAGAGGTAGACAGTATAACAGTCACACGGAACAAATAAAACATTTATAACATCCTCTATGACGTCCTTTATTTTCGTTGTGTTCAGCTCCAGGTTGTTTCCGCTGCACATCGCTGTTAGACACTGCGCTTCTTGTCCGTCTATAGGCTGTCTCGTCGTTGTTATTGACGACACTTATGACGTTTTTCGTCTCACAATGGATTCTGAGAACCCCGTTTTATTATAGTGCTGTGATAATACAAACATACAGCCTCCTTAATATCTCAACATATTATTTGAATGACTGAAGACGGAGAGTTCTGCAGGAAAGATGTATTTTATTATTGTCAGTGACATGGCACACAACCATTGGTTGATGCAATGTGGCGTGTCAATTGTAGGCGGCCTCATACGAATTCAGTGGGCTGGGCTGCAGAGGAGCTCAGCATTTCTTCCGAATCTCTCCCCCCACTCAGGTATGCCGGTGTGTCAGGGGTGAAGTTCTCAATGGGAGCCGAGACTATCGCACGGTGTCAGTAGAGAGACGCCGATAAAGTGTGTGTCAGTCGTGCTGGTGGCTGGCAGCGACGGCAGAGCAGAGCGTGACATGCCAGTGTTTTTTCCTGAGGGGATGTGTTTTCTTGGTCTCGGATCCACGGAGTGATGGCAGAATGTTCCATTTATTCTATGGATCTTTCCTTCCGGTCTTATTTCTGCCACCACGGCATGATCCAGAGCAGGGCGGTGTCACTGGGTGATTCAACATCACGGTTATAGCGATAGGAAGAGACACGGAGGATTTTGCAACAAGTGCAAGTAGGAAACCAGTCACCACACCTTTCCCCATCATAATCAACTCAGTTCTCTCTGGCAGTGTTCAAGCCTCAGCAGCAGTCAATCGGAGTGTTTCTGGCTGATTTGTTGTTCTGATGATGATGATGGTTGGCAGCTCCCTTATGGTTTCTTCGGACAGCTCAGTGTCAGTGAGTAGAGACGCAGTGCTGGTTTTATAGTGACTTGTATTTCCATTCACTTAGAAAAGGGAGACATACATTTCGCCTGTAGATTAGTAGTATGCTTCGTCCGGTAAGGTTAATTTACTCTACCTTTTTCTATCAAATACAGCTTGGTTTTCAAGTGAATGACTTGATTTGCCATTTCGGATCCTAATTAATTCGGATAGCCTTCCTAATAAGTGTTATTGTAGATATTGAGAGATGATGATTGTAGCCTACTAGACCACTGTCGAGTGGGGAGTCTTGTCAGACCGAAACAATGAGAATGTAGAGCACAGTCAGTCATGCTGGTGGCTGGCAGCGACGACAGAGCAGAGCGTGACATGCCAGTGTTTTTTCCTGGTCTTGGATCCACGGAGTGATGGCAGAATGTTCCATTTATTCTATGGATCTTTCCTTTCGGTCTTATTTCTGCCACCACGGCATGATCCAGAGCAGGGCGGTGTCACTGGCTGATTCAACATCACTGTTATAGTGATCGGAAGAGACACGGAGGATTTTGCAACAAGTGCAAGTAGGAAAACAGTCATCACACCTTTCCCCTTCATAATCAACGCAGTTCTCTCTGGCAGTGTTCAAGCCTCAGCAGCAGTCAATCGGAGTGTTTCTGGCTGGTTTTGTTCTTCTGATGATGATGATGGTTGGCAGCTCCCTTCTGGTTTCTTCGGACAGCTCAGTGTCAGTGAGTAGAGACGCAGTGCTGGTTTTATAGTGACTTGTATTTCCATTCACTTACAAAAGTGAGACACATTTCTCCAGTAGATTTAGTAGTATGCTTCGACCGGGTAGGTCAACTTACGGTCTACTATTTTCTATCCAGTACAGCTTGGTTTTACAGTGACTGACTTGACTTGGTCGGACAATTCAGCCGTGGTTGGATGTTCTCATGTGAAAGACTCTCGTTCGCGGAGCTTCAACCGAGATAGTAGAGCTGCGCATCGATTTGACTGGTGTCGTAACGTAGCCGTGCTCCTTCCTCTGACTGCCATCGTCCTCACAGAGCCCAGCCTAACTCCTCCGTGCCGGCAACACTACAGCCGCTCCTCGGTGTGAAGCCGCTTTTTGAGCGTCAAACCAGCTGACGAATCCAACTAGCATCACCCTGATCCCTCTGTCCCCTTTTGTTCAATATCATAATATCATCGGTTGTACATAATATCATCATATAGTGTAACGAGCCTGGGTTTATAAGCGTGGATAGCGACTCTGCTTGAGTGTGCTTTTGGGGCACAGTCGATAGCGCGCTGGACTTCGGGCTAGAAGGTTGAGGGTTCGAGTCCTGCTCCGTGCCTGTTTCATTACGTCACATTTTACTATCGTTATATTTCTGTGGTACAGAAATGATCTGACAGTTCCAAACTCAATCAGAAGCTTTTCTAAATGTTATTCAAGTAGTTTAATCCATTTTATTCAAGTAGTATATTTGCCATTTGCAAGCACCTCTAAAAGTAAAACATTGGAATTATTATTTGGAGCTCTCTCACATATAGTAGGTCTACGTAGCACACAGAGGTAGACAGTATAACAGTCACAAGGAACAAATAAAACCTGTATAAAATCCTCTATGACGTCTTTTATTTTCGTTGTGTTCAGCTCCAGGTTGTTTCCGCTGCACATCGCTGTTAGACACTGCGCTTCTTGTCCGTCTATAGGCTGTCTCGTCGTTGTTATTGACGACACTTATGACGTTTTTCGTCTCACAATGGATTCTGAGAACCCCGTTTTATTATAGTGCTGTGATAATACAAACATACAGCCTCCTTAATATCTCAACATATTATTTGAATGACTGAAGACGGAGAGTTCTGCAGGAAAGATGTATTTTATTATTGTCAGTGACATGGCACACAACCATTGGTTGATGCAATGTGGCGTGTCAATTGTAGGCGGCCTCATACGAATTCAGTGGGCTGGGCTGCAGAGGAGCTCAGCATTTCTTCCGAATCTCTCCCCCACTCAGGTATGCCGGTGTGTCAGGGGTGAAGTTCTCAATGGGAGCCGAGACTATCGCACGGTGTCAGTAGAGAGACGCCGATAAAGTGTGTGTCAGTCATGCTGGTGGCTGGCAGCGACGGCAGAGCAGAGCGTGACATGCCAGTGTTTTTCCTGAGGGGATGTGTTTTCTTGGTCTCGGATCCACGGAGTGATGGCAGAATGTTCCATTTATTCTATGGATCTTTCCTTCCGGTCTTATTTCTGCCACCACGGCATGATCCAGAGCAGGGCGGTGTCACTGGCTGATTCAACATCACTGTTATAGTGATCGGAAGAGACACGGAGGATTTTGCAACAAGTGCAAGTAGGAAAACAGTCATCACACCTTTCCCCTTCATAATCAACGCAGTTCTCTCTGGCAGTGTTCAAGCCTCAGCAGCAGTCAATCGGAGTGTTTCTGGCTGGTTTTGTTCTTCTTCTGATGATGATGATGATGGTTGGCAGCTCCCTTATGGTTTCTTCGGACAGCTCAGTGTCAGTGAGTAGAGACGCAGTGCTGGTTTTATAGTGACTTGTATTTCCATTCACTTAGAAAAGGGAGACATACATTTCGCCTGTAGATTAGTAGTATGCTTCGTCCGGTAAGGTTAATTTACTCTACCTTTTTCTATCAAATACAGCTTGGTTTTCAAGTGAATGACTTGATTTGCCATTTCGGATCCTAATTAATTCGGATAGCCTTCCTAATAAGTGTTATTGTAGATATTGAGAGATGATGATTGTAGCCTATTAGACCACTGTCGAGTGGGGAGTCTTGTCAGACCGAAACAATGAGAATGTAGAGCACAGTCAGTCATGCTGGTGGCTGGCGGTGACGACAGAGCAGAGCGTGACATGCCAGTGTTTTTTCCTGATCTTGGATCCACGGAGTGATGGCAGAATGTTCCATTTATTCTATGGATCTTTCCTTCCGGTCTTATTTCTGCCACCACGGCATGATCCAGAGCAGGGCGGTGTCACTGGCTGATTCAACATCACTGTTATAGTGATCGGAAGAGACACGGAGGATTTTGCAACAAGTGCAAGTAGGAAAACAGTCATCACACCTTTCCCCTTCATAATCAACGCAGTTCTCTCTGGCAGTGTTCAAGCCTCAGCAGCAGTCAATCGGAGTGTTTCTGGCTGGTTTTGTTCTTCTGATGATGATGATGGTTGGCAGCTCCCTTCTGGTTTCGTTTTACAGTTCAGAGTGTCAGTGAGTAGTGCTGGTTATATAGTGACTTGTATTTCCATTCACTTACATCCACGGTTTTATCCAACCGACGCGTTATATCCAAACGAGGCCGTTTTTCCAACCGAGGTTGTTTCTCAGTTTATTTTATTTTTATTTTTTCCCGAACATGACTCTAGTATGCAGTGTGATATAATATTGACATGTGAAATTAAAGACATGACTATATTCTGGTTGGTATGTTTCCGTTTTATTCAACAAAGCACCACGTTGTACACATAAGCATACATAGATACGGTTTCGGACTGGGATGGTAATGAGTGAACCGATTTCAAGCTTTAACAAGTTTAGAAAATCAGTCACGGGAGATGTTCATTCTTGCACGGACAAACTGAGAGCGTTTTGGTTCTGGGACTATGAACGGGGCGGAGCTACCTTAGCTATCCAATCATAGCTGACTGGTACATCACACCACGCCTCTATTTTCCGAACATGACGAGTATGCAGCTACGGCTGAGCTATCCAACAGTGGCCGATACAGCTATCCACTCCCGGCTGACTCGTCCAACCATGGCTGTATTCTGGTGTCCAACCGTGGCTGTATTATCCATTCCTAACCTACAATCAATCTCGAGAGCTGGAGAGGTGCCAAATTCATGTAGGGAAAGCCTCTGGCACTTCTCAGTTTCGGGCTGGGATCGAAATGAGTCAGACGACATCAAGCTTTGACAACTTTGAAATAGTAGCCAGGGGAATAGTTCACTCTGGCACTGAGTACCTGTAGTGGAGGCTCAGGACGGCTCTGCTTCGCGTAGAGGAAACCCCTGGAAATTGAGGACACATTCAACTTGTTCCTTTTTTTTTTTACATTATGTTTTCATACTGTCATACTCTGCCTCCCTAAATGTCTATTCCCTCGAACGAGGTGATATAATAGTGAAATGTGAAATTAAAGACATGACTATATTCTGGTTGGTTTGTTTCGTTTTATTCAACAAAGCACCACGTTGTACACATAAGCATACATATATATATATATATAAAACAATTTTTTTGAAAAATATTTTTTATTTTAATTTCACATTCAAATACAATTAGAAATTCAGTGCATAACATGGATACTTACAAACAGTATCAAAAAGTACCGTAACAATATAAGAATATCAAAACTCCCAACAAAAGTGCTGTTCTGCAGATACGGTTTCGGGCTGGGATGCAAATGAGTGAAAGACTTCAAGCTTTGACAAGTTTAGAAAAAACAGTCATGGGAGATGTTCACTCTTGCACGGTCGCTGACAGACAGCGTGTTTTGGGTCTGGGACTATGAACGGGGCGGAGCTACCGTAGCTATCTAATCATAGCTGACTGGTACATTCCACCACGCCTCTATTATCCGAACATGACTCTAGTATGCAGCTACGGCTGAGCTATCCAACAGTGGCCGATACAGCTATCCACTCCCGGCTGACTCGTCCAAACATGGCTGTATTCTGGTGTCCAACCGTGGCTCTATTATCTATTCCTAACCAACAAACCATCCTATCATGTTACCACAACAACAGAGAAATGACCGTCTAGTGTCCTGCCAAACCTGGTTGTTGTTACATTGCCCTCTCCTGGTAGCACTGCAAAACATCACTCAATCAAATCCTGAAATTAAATATAAATCCACTTTTACCAGAAAATCACATTATATGGGCTGAATACTTACATGAAGTGTATGGAGACTTTACATGACGCAAATATGAATATATAAAATAACTTAAACCCGCCCACTGTGTTGAAACAGGAAGTACATTTATAAGGAAGTAGATGAATAAATGGACACCATCAGCCGAAGAAAAAATGTTTCTGAGGTTTGTAGCTTTCTTTTACAATGTTTTGTAGAGACGTGTTTTTGGAGAAGTTAGGCCATCGCAGAGAAAGGTGATTTAGGGTGTAAGACATCCGCAGAATTCTTATATTATTACATTACTGATTTCAACTTTCAATAATGATATTTTTAGGCTTCCTTACATTGATGATGTTATATTATCGGCTACAGGGCTATGAGGTAGGGTATGGGCGATTGGCTGCACATGATCGTGATTATAATTTATTTAAATAAAATGTAAAAATGCACCCATTTTTTTCTCTCCCCAATTTCGTGGCATCCAATTGGTAGTTAGTCTTGTCTCATCGCTGCATCTCCCGTACGGACTCCGGAGAAGCGAATGTCAAGAGTCGTGCGTTCTCCATAATCACAACCCTGACATTTCCGTCCCTAACTATTTTCCGACAAAAGTATAACTGCCAAAGGGGCGGAGTTAGCCTGCAGAGTTCTGCCAAACTATCCAGGTCTGTGACCAAACTATTTGAGCTTCTACTTTTAAAAATCCACCTTTCCAGAAACAAGTCTCTCACTGTTGCAGTTTGCTATTGACCTCCTCCTGCCCCCAGCTGTGCCCTGGACACCATATGTGAATTGATTAACCCCCATCTATCTTCAGAGCTCGTGCTGTTAGGTTATCTAAACGGGGACATGCTTAACACCCGGCCATCCTACAATCTAAACTTGATGCCCTCAATCTCATACAAATTATCAATTAACCTACCAGGTACAAATCTGTAAACATGGGTACCCTCAGATATCATCCTAACCAACCTGCCCTTCAAATACACCTCTGCTGTCTTCAACAAGGATCTCAGCGATCAAATCAAATTTTATTTGTCACATACACATGGTTAGCAGATGTTAATGTGAGTGAAGTGAAATGCTTGTGCTTCTAGTTCCGACAATGCAGTAATATACAACAAGTGATCTAACCTAACAATTACCTTATACACACACAAGTGTAAAGGAATGAATAAGAATATATACATTGAAAAAATATATGAATGAGTGATGGTATAGAAAGGCATAGGCAAGATGCAGTGGGTGGTATAGAGTACAATATATACATATGAGATGAGTAATGTAGGGTATGTAAACATTATAGAAAGTGGCATTGTTTAATGTGGCTAGTGATACATTACATCAAGATGGCAAGATGCAGTAGCTGGTAGAGTACAGTAATACATATGAGTTGAGTAATGTAGGGTATGTAAACATAAAGTGGCATAGTTTAACAGGCTAGGTTTCTATCCAACTGGTAACAGGCTAGGTTTCTATCCAACTGGTAACAGGCTAGGTTTCTATCCAACTGGTAACAGGCTAGGTTTCTATCCAATTGATAACAGGCTAGGTTTCTATCCAACTGGTAACAAGCTAGGTTTCTATCCAACTGGTAACAAGCTAGGTTTCTATCCAACTGGTAACAAGCTAGGTTTCTATCCAACTGGTAACAAGCTAGGTTTCTATCCAACTGGCAACAGGCTCGGTTTCTATCCAACTGGTAACAAGCTAGGTTTCTATCCAACTGGTAACAAGCTAGGTTTCTATCCAACTGGCAACAGGCTCGGTTTCTATCCAACTGGTAACAAGCTAGGTTTCTATCCAACTGGTAACAAGCTAGGTTTCTATCCAACTGGCAACAGGCTCGGTTTCTATCCAACTGGTAACAAGCTAGGTTTCTATCCAACTGGCAACAGGCTCGGTTTCTATCCAACTGGTAACAAGCTAGGTTTCTATCCAACTGGTAACAAGCTAGGTTTCTATCCAACTGGCAACAGGCTCAGGTTTCTATCCAACTGGTAACAAGCTAGGTTTCTATCCAACTGGCAACAGGCTCGGTTTCTATCCAACTGGTAACAAGCTAGGTTTCTATCCAACTGGTAACAAGCTAGGTTTCTATCCAACTGGCAACAGGCTCGGTTTCTATCCAACTGGTAACAAGCTAGGTTTCTATCCAACTGGCAACAGGCTCGGTTTCTATCCAACTGGTAACAAGCTAGGTTTCTATCCAACTGGTAACAAGCTAGGTTTCTATCCAACTGGCAACAGGCTCGGTTTCTATCCAACTGGTAACAGGCTAGGTTTCTATCCAATCCCAAGTATTTCCATGATGACAAAACCCTGTGAGTTTGTCATCACACATTGAGATTCGTGGTTGCAATTACGATTCACAAATCTGCAATTCAATTTCACAATCTTGTATCATGTTTTGTTGTTTTTCACTCCTTTTTCGTGGTATTTAATTGGTAGTTATAATCTTGTCTCATCGCCGCAACAACCGTACAGACTCTGGAGAGGCGAAGGCCGAGAGTCGTGCGTCCTCCGAAATCACAACCCAGCCAAGCCGCACTGCTTCTTGACACCAACATGTCGGAGGAAACGCTGTACACCTGGCGACCGTGTCAGCGCGCACTGCACCCGTCCCGCCACAGGAGTTGCTAGTGCTCAATGGGACACGGACATCCTAGCCGGCCAAACCCTCCCTAACCCGGACGACGCTGAGCCAATTGTGCGCCGCCCCATGGGTCTCCCGGTGATCCATTCAGAAGAGCAGGATGAGGTGAGCTTGATAAAGACTCACCCCGCTCCTGTACAAGGGATTGAAGACAGCCTTTTAACAAAGTGGCTTTTTAACATGTTTTTCATGTCTTAAAAATGTTTTACCTTTGTTAGATCATTAGTACACATTTTAAATGGCTTTTACAGATTTGATGTTTTTACAAGGAAAGTACTTTTATTCATAGTTGTTTTCATTGGTTTTAACAACATGTACTTTTTAACAAATTTAAATGTAACTTTCAAATGCTGTGTTTTATGCTTTGTTGCCGTTTTTATGTGTATAAATGATGTAAAAAATGTATGAGCTGTTTTTAAAGGAATTGTACCAATAAAACTTTTCCAAAAGAAAAAAATGGGTCTCCCGGTTGTGGCCGGCTGAGACGGGGCCTGGACTCTTAACCCAGAATCTCTAAACCACTGAGCCACTCGGGAGGCCTTGTTGTGTAAAATTGAATAATGGTCGCAAACTTATAACTTGACATTTGAATACGCTCAAAACGATTTGCAAGAATCATTTATTTTCAGAATTATTACAGGCCATTTACTAGTGTGAATATTCTGCTGTGAATCAAACATACACTTGCAGATGTTTTATCTGTGCACGCTCAGAGTTCTGTCAGTGTCACAAAACCAAGAGATTCGTAAACTTGTAAACAGTTTAGTAAGTTAATAGAAAGAGATTTCTAATAAAATAAAAAAAATGGGTTCAGCTGCTTTGGGGGCAGGACCTTTTTACTCCCCGACCATTCAGCCAAAACCACAGCCGCCTATTGTTGCAA
>NW_027015783.1:150000-245000 GCF_036934945.1 Oncorhynchus masou masou
AATTCCGTACAGTGAATGATCAGAACAGAGACTATGTAAAGTAGAGAATCCCATACAGCGAATGAGCAAAGACTATGTCAAGTAGAGGATCCCATACAGTGAATGAGCAGAGACTATGTAAAGTAGAGAATCCCATACAGTGAATGAGCAAAGACTATGTAAAGTAGAGGATCCCATACAGTGAATGAGCAGAGACTATGTAAAGTAGAGAATCCCATACAGTGAATGAGCAAAGACTATGTAAAGTAGAGAATCCCATACAGTGAATGAGTAGAACAGAGACTATGTAAAGTAGAGAATCCCATACAGTGAATGAGCAGAACAGAGACTATGTAAAGTAGAGAATCCCATACAGTGAATGAGCAGAGACTATGTAAAGTAGAGAATCCCATACAGTGAACAGCCTCACTGTAATGTCAGTCTCACTCTAACCACTAGAGGGCATCAGAACCTGTTGAATAGGACAGCCTCACTGTAATGTCAGTCTCACGTGTTGGTCTCAATTTTGTGTCAGAAGCACAGTGCAGTGTTTTTTTGAGGGGGGGATGTAACTCATGATACCTGGTGACTTCACATCTCTAGGGGCTTTCATCAAGATGTGTAATGTCACCATCAGTATTGCTTTTATCAAAGTTGACATAGGGGGGTTATGTCACATTTACATAATTTAGCATATGCTCTTCCCCAGTGGGAGTCGAACTCACAACCCTGACATTTCAAGCACCGTGCTCTTCCAACTGAGCTACACAGGGCCACATTTTGAATTTGACATAGTATGTTATGTCACATTTGACAATGTACCCTACATAGGGAGCTGTCCAATCACCCTTTATACTCTTGTTGTATTGCTTATGAAGACTGTATGGATGCTATATAAAGCCTTTATAAGTTGTATTTAGTTTAATCACAGTCTATCCTTCTGCTTTACCAACACCAGAGACCATGGAGGAGAGAGTTGTATCAAGCCTGGACCTGAGGACACCAGAGACCATGGAGGAGAGAGTTGTATCAAGCCTGGACCTGAGGACACCAGAGACCATGGAGGAGAGAGTTGTATCAAGCCTGGACCTGAGGACACCAGAGACCATGGAGGAGAGAGTTGTATCAAGCCTGGACCTGAGGACACCAGATACCATGGTGGAGAGAGTTGGATCAAGTCTGGACCTGAGGACACCAGAGACCATGGTGGAGAGAGTTGTATCAAGTCTGGACCTGAGGACACCAGATACCATGGTGGAGAGAGTTGGATCAAGTCTGGACCTGAGGACACCAGAGACCATGGTGGAGAGTGTTGTATCAAGTCTGGACCTGAGGACACCAGATACCATGGTGGAGAGAGTTGAATCAAGCCTGGACCTGAGAACACCAGAGACCATGGAGGAGAGAGTTGTATCAAGCCTGGACCTGAGGACACCAGAGACCATGGTGGAGAGAGTTGGATCAAGTCTGGACCTGAGGACACCAGAGACCATGGTGGAGAGAGTTGTATCAAGTCTGGACCTGAGGACACCAGATACCATGGTGGAGAGAGTTGGATCAAGTCTGGACCTGAGGACACCAGAGACCATGGTGGAGAGTGTTGTATCAAGTCTGGACCTGAGGACACCAGATACCATGGTGGAGAGAGTTGAATCAAGCCTGGACCTGAGAACACCAGAGACCATGGAGGAGAGAGTTGTATCAAGCCTGGACCTGAGGACACCAGAGACCATGGTGGAGAGAGTTGTATCAAGCCTGGACCTGAGAACACCAGAGACCATGGTGGAGAGAGTTGTATCAAGCCTGGACCTGAGGACACCAGAGACCATGGTGGAGAGAGTTGGATCAAGCCTGGACCTGAGGACACCAGAGACCATGGTGGAGAGAGTTGGATCAAGCCTGGACCTGAGAACACCAGATACCATGGTGGAGAGTGTTGTATCAAGCCTGGACCTGAGAAATGTGAGAGTTAACTGAATTGTTTTTAAATCAAAATATGATTAAAGCATCCATTATACTGGAGTCCCAGGCAAAGAAAACAATAATGATCTATTTGGTCAAAACAAACATAAAGGTAGAGACCGCAATATGACGTACATGTACAACCTAAACAACATAGTGCAGGGGTTCTTAAACTTCTTCAGCCTGGGACCCAAATTACAGATGATTGTGTTTTTCCTGGGTCCCAAGCTTAGGAAAATATGCAACTATATGTAAATATCGGTACATTTCATTGCCCTTATGCCTAAAACAAATAACAATTAAATTAAATACCCATATAAATATATTTTAATGTTCATTTCCCCCCATTAAAAACACTCTTACATATCTGTCAAGGTTGGAACTGTTTGCTGCTAAAATACAATAAATCATTTTCATTCTGAACTGGAATAAACTGATTGATCACACATCACACAGGTGTAGACTAGAAAACACACACAGTCCTAATGAGAGGTGTGATGTCTTGTTGATGTTTTCAACAAGCAGGTCTATTCTGGGCTCCGTGTTTAACAGTGCAACACTGAGGTCATACTCAACCTTGAGACTGTTTCTGTACTTGTGTTTTTAAGTATGTCAGCGTTCAGAACCCTGACTCACCACGTAGGTATGTGGAGCCAAACTGGACCAGAACCTCTACTGCTTTCTCAGTCAGGCAGGAGACCGCTTCCTGCTGTCGATGACTGTTTGCCTCAACAACAACAAAAAATCTTCCTTCAATCAGTTTATTCCAGTTCAGAATACAAATTATTACTTGTATTTGAACAGCAACAGTTCCAACCAAGACTAGTTTAAAACAATACTTTCTACAGTAAGATGTACAGTAGGCCCGATCATTTTTTATATTAATCTGTACTGTACTAAGGGTTGCACCATCCGTAACTAGCTAGCTTGCTTTGGCTAATTTGAGCTATTAGCTGTGTACAAGGCCAGGGGATTGTTTGAAAGATTGTTTGAAAGAGAAACGCACATCTTCTACTATGAGAGTTAATAATCCCTTATTTCTGTTGTAAAAATGACAACAATGCCTTGCTAGGTGACTTAAGTTTTCCACCGTCGCACTGTTTCCTGAAGCATTCTGCCTTGTTCTGAAGGAAGTCAATGGGTTTACCATCATGTTGCGGATGTTTGGTCAGGACGTGTCGTTTTTAATTCATTTTAATTTTTAATTAATTTGTTAGTAATGAGTCTCTCAAAACAAACGCAAATTCCCCGCATAAAACAATGGGCGCTCCTCGTTATTTCTCAAAGTTTGTATGAAAGAGAGAGAAACTCATCCCTGTATTTGCGTTTTATGACAATTGGAGCTGTCAGAACTTGTGGCTGGTATGAGTCCATTTGATGACAGCGGTGAGTGATGTTGAGTGGGTAAACAGGGCCTCATCCGCTGCTGAACGATGTGTCGCGGAGTGATGTTCAAGAAAACCGCAGAAAAAAATATCCGGTGAACCTCGAAGCACACGGGCATCTCCCCCTCCTACCCACCCATCTGCCAAACTGAGCAGAGACCGCTGCTAAAAGGCAGAGAGCGCAGATGCACTTGGCCGAATCAATTCCAGTAATTAATTAAATAATTATACATTTACTCTGACACGTCGCGACCCATACTTTAAGAAAGGCTAGTAATAGTGGGTGAATTTCTGCAACAACTAAGAGCTTTGGAGCGCAAGGCTAGACCACTGTTTTGGTCCCGTGGCTACCAGCTGTAAGAGAGTAAAGAAGACCCACGCACATGGACAGATACTGTGTGTGACTGTGTGAGAGAGAAGTCGGGCATCTTGCTCATCACAATATCTGTGGTGCTGCTCGTACAACATACATTTATCTGACTCGACCAATAAGCTCTCATCCTAGGATCTAACAGAAATCAGACCCTCAACATCTATAAAACATGGACCAGAACAATGTTTCCTGCTTCCACAAACATTTATTAATATAACACTAATGTCAGATTAGGGTATGTTAATAATGAGTGTACATTCTGAGACTGTTGCTCACTAACATTCATTTTTATTACAATAAGATTGTCCGTTTTAAATAACAACTACTTTTGCCTTCAGTGATTCCTCAGAGCTGTAAGACTTGTGACCATGTTGAGGTAAGTCATAATCTCAGTTCTTACTTTTACATCAAATCAAATGTATTTATAAAGCCCTTCTTACATCAGCTGATGTCACAAAGTGCTGTACAGAAACCCAGCCTAAAACACCCAAACAGCAAGCAATGAAGGTGTAGAAGCACGGTGGCTAGGAAAAACTCCCTAGAAAGGCCAGAACCTAGGAAGAAACCTAGAGTGGAACCAGGCTATGAGGGGTGGCCAGTCCTTTTCTGGCTGTGCCGGGTGGAGATTATAACAGAACATGGCCAAGATGTTCAAATGTTCATAAATGACCAGCAGGGTCAAAATAATAATAATCACAGTGGATGTCGAGGGTGCAACAGGTCAGCACCTCAGGAGTAAATAAATATAAAATAAAATATATCCCATTTAGCAGACGCTTTTGTCCAAAGCGACTTACAAGTCGGCTGGGGCCACTACTTTTGCATATGGATAAATGTCAGTTGGCTTTTCATAGTCGATCATTCAGAGTATCTCTACCGTTTTCAACTCTCTAGAGACAGCAGGAGTCCGGCACAGTCTCAAAGCCAGGTGTGTAGTGACCAACCATTCATACTGGGATATAGACAGTCCTGTGTTCTGCTTTAGTAATATAAACACAGTCTCAAAGCCAGGTGTGGACTGACCAACCATTCAAACTGGTATATAGACTCCTGTGTTCTGCTTGTGGTCATTCAGGATTTTAGCTTGTCATATTTTGTCATTAGACAGTTTAAATGATAAATCACTAGCATTCCATGTAACATTGAATAAATACATTAGATCAGATACTTCGATATAATTGGCCAGTTTCCCAGACACAGATTAAGTCTAGTCCTGGACCTTAAAGAACTTTCTATTGAAACTTCCATTGAGCATGCTTTTTAGTTCAGCACTAGACTCAATCTGTGTCCAGGAAACAGGCCCCATGTGTATTACTGACATGCTTGTCCTTGTTCAGGACTCCACACATTGGCTTCAGATTGAACCCTTGACTTCCACTGTCCAGGGAGTGACAATGTTCAGGTAAAATAACTACTTTGAACATTTCATTCCACTTGCTAGTGTATTTTCCCAACACCTTTGGGAATAGTCTTCTAATCCAACCTCTCCATTTGACCATGGACCCTCTCTACCACATCTTGTTGCTGCCATAAGGCACAGGACACCCAGAGGGAGTTATGAGTGTACAGTGTCTGGCCTCCGCTGGCTGTGTGAGAGAGATGTCATTCTGAAGTATCACTTCAGGAACTGGGAACCCTACAGTCAATTTCTGAAAGACATGCAGTACACACAAGGTGGTCCATTGCTGGACATCACTATGGAGTTAGGTGAACTGGAGGAAGTTCATCTGCCACATTTTGTCTGTTTAGGTAAAACCATATAAAATAGTATTCAGAAAGACATTTCCATGTAACTGAGTTTTACTTCCTGAATTAATGAATGAACTATTCTGGGAGTTTGAGTTTACTGTGATCTGGTACTGCATATTCTTTGTGTTTTAGTTGGATGAATAATACAATATTTGTCTTTCTGTCTCCTTTGTATTGTGTTGTTCAGGGACCAACCCTTCCCTGAGGAATGAGATGAAGATTCTTCATGTAGAGGAACATGGAGTGTCTTTAGAGGAAGTGCATGAGGTCACCAGATTCCATGCTACGATTCTCCATCCCAAGTTCTCAGCTATCTCTGTTATACTGAGCTATATATTTTCTTGGATCCTAGATGTCCACTGTGATGTGGTCCTCTATATGGCAGTAAAAAGGTCAACAGTCATTTCAAGGCTGTACCTGCTCCTCAGAAATTCCAGTCAGAAAGAGGTGAGCCACTATCACTGAAGTGACAACAGTATGTTGAATCTTACTGAAGGAAAGCTGATAGGTTATTGAAAATCTCTAGATGACAAAGACAACATGCAGCTCTGTGACACATCTATTTCTGTCTCATTCAGTTGAAGAGCCAGTAGATGGCACTCTTCCCTCTGGTCGAAGGAGAACCCAATGCCCCTGGGCAGTGAAGGGGACATTGCCCCTGGGCAGTGAAGGGGACATTTCCCTGTGTAGGTTGCTGTCTTTCAGATGGGACGTTAAACGGGTGTCCTCTCCATGGTCAATAAAGATCCCATGGTACTTATCTTAAGAGTAGGGGTGTTAACCCCGGTGTCCTGACTCTCCATGGTCACTAAAGATCCCATGGTACTTATTGTAAGAGAAGGGGTGTTAACCCGGTATCCTGGCTAAACTCCCAATCTGACCCTCATACCATCATGGCTACCTAATCATCCTCAGCTTCCAATTGGCTCATTTATCCCCTCTCCCCTGTAAATATTCCCCAGGTCGCTGTTGTAAAAGAGAATCTCTTCTCAGTCAACTTATCTGATAAAATAATGGTAAATCATTAACGATAGTGTTGACAAAAATGGATTTCCCAGTGAGCTGCATGTTGTGTGAATTATGAGACTACATTGTTGTGACTGACTACTACATCTCTCATTTTGTAGGCTGTTCGGGAACGGGAGAAAGATCAGGTGTCCCAAGGATATTCCGAATTTCTCCTGCCAAGTCCAAATGGGCCCTTAAAGATGAACACTTGGTTTGCACTCAAGAATCCCCTCTCCACTTTCATCTATCCAGAGGTGTAGTTTTATCAGGCTGAGGACATGAATCTGTCATATTGTATATGAATAACTGGAAAATCATTCTATTTCTCTCTCTATCTCGTGTTGCATCATATGGCCTCCTACAGAAGATTCAGCTGTTACCTGCAAACACCACACCAAGCTGTTGTAAGATGATAATGGGAAACACAGGGGTGGACATTGAGATGGAGCTAATCGGGGATGATGAGAGGACAGTATGGAAATCAGTGGTATCAAAAGGTAAGTAATACTGGACATGAACAGTATGTCAATCATCAATGTCCTTTTCTAACAGATGCTATTAAAGTGTTTCATGATATTTTATCTTGTTTGTCTTTCAGATGAATACAGCAAAGTCTCTCATCCAACACGTAAGTTTGTCTTTTTTGGACGAGGTCACAGAGCTAACGTCTCTTCAAGTTGTGATGAAGGACACTGCTGAAGGTCTTCATGAGTTGTGTTCAGTGGGGTGTTGAAGGTCTTCATGAGTCGTGTTCAGTGGGGTGATGAAGGTCTTCATGAGTCTTGCTCAGTGGGGTGATGAAGGTCTTCATGAGTCGTGTTCAGTGGGGTGATGAAGGTCTTCATGAGTCGTGTTCAGTGGGGTGATGAAGGTCTTCATGAGTCTTGTTCAGTGGGGGTGATGAAGGTCTTCATGAGTCTTGCTCAGTGGGGTGATGAAGGTCTTCATGAGTCTTGCTCAGTGGGGTGATGAAGGTCTTCATGAGTCGTGTTCAATGGGGTGATGAAGGTCTTCATGAGTCTTGCTCAGTGGGGTGATGAAGGTCTTCATGAGTCGTGTTCAGTGGGGTGATGAAGGTCTTCATGAGTCATGTTCAGTGATGAAGGTCTTCATGAGTCGTGTTCAGTGGGGTGATGAAGGTCTTCATGAGTCTTGCTCAGTGGGGTGATGAAGGTCTTCATGAGTCATGTTCAGTGGGGTGATGAAGGTCTTCATGAGTCTTGTTCAGTGGGGGTGATGAAGGTCTTCATGAGTCGTGTTCAGTGGGGTGATGAAGGTCTTCATGAGTCATGTTCAGTGGGGTGATGAAGGTCTTCATGAGTCTTGTTCAGTGGGGTGATGAAGGTCTTCATGAGTCTTGTTCAGTGGGGTGATGGTCTTCATGAGTCGTGTTCAGTGGGGTGATGAAGGTCTTCATGAGTCATGTTCAGTGGGGTGATGAAGGTCTTCATGAGTCGTGTTCAGTGGGGTGATGAAGGTCTTCATGAGTCATGTTCAGTGGGGTGATGAAGGTCTTCATGAGTTGTGTTCAGTGGGGTGATGAAGGTCTTCATGAGTCTTGTTCTGTGGGTTGATGAAGGTCTTCATGAGTCACTACAGTCTTGTTCATCCATCCTCAGTTACTTAGTGATGTGTTGTGTTTCACTCTGTCATTTAAGTCGTTATGATGGAGTCACTACAATGTTGTTGATCCATCCTCAGTTTTCTCCTGTATGGGGGGACAGGTCCACTTTAACATTACAGAGTATTTTCAGTAGACTGTTGACAAAACATTACAATTAAATCCATTTTAATCCCGCAATGTAACACAATAGAGAAATCCAAGGGGTATGAACACTTTTGCAAGTATGTTATGTAGAATAGACAATCGTGTCAGCCAGGGTAGACGTCAATTCCAAATAAGTCAGTTAATTCAGGAAGTAAACTGAGATTCAAATTCAATACCCGGAAAAGGGGATCAATTTTCAATGACTAATGGAAATACTTTTTTATTTATGAATATGACTTGAATATGAATTGACTACAACCCTGGAGTCAGCTCTATACAATAAATGACTATCAGAAGAATGTTAATTAACTGGAGAGACTGTTGAGATGTAGAAACGGTTCACCCTAAAGACATATTCATTTAATTCACCCCCCTTCAGCATTAACACTCTCTGGGATTCCTGCTGAGGAGTTTCTGAAGAAACACAGGGCTGAACTCATTCAGGGAGTCAAAAACCCAATGCCAATAGCAGACGATCTGTCGTCAAAGAGCATGATTGGTGATGAAGAGTACTCCAGAATAACAGCTGAAACAACTGAACAGGAGCGAATGAGAGAACTACTGAACGCAGTCCTCCCTAAAGGACCAGAAGTGACAGGAGCTTGTCTCAAAGCTCTCAGTGAACATGAATGCCATCTTGTTAAGTTCTTGAGTGAATCGAGGTAAGACCGGTTTCTTTTCTCCCTCCCTTGAATATGTGGAATGATTAAATATAGGTCAAATAAAAACATAGCTACCCAGATCAAAGATAAAATACTTTTCAGAATGGAAGCATGTTTTTGTGTTGCTGCCTGTAATAAATGTGTCTCATTATAGTTCTATCATAGGACCATCATCACATCATTATCTCATCATTATCTCAGGTGTATCATAGGAACATCATCTCATCATTATCTCAGGTGTATCATAGGACCAATCATCTCATCATTATCTCATCATTATCTCAGGTGTATCATAGGACCATCATCTCATCATCATCTCATCATTATCTCAGGTGTATCATAGGACCATCATCTCATCATTATCTCAGGTGTATCATAGGAACATCATCACATCATTATCTCAGGTGTATCATAGGAACATCATCACATCATTATCTCAGGTGTATCATAGGACCATCATCTCATCATTATCTCAGGTGTATCATAGGACCATCATCACATCATTATCTCAGGTGTATCATAGGACCATCATAGGGCCATTATCTCATCATTATCTCATTATCTTTTCAGAATGGAACCATGTTTTTGTGTTGCTGCCTGTAATAAATTACTCGTATCATAGGACCATTATCTCATCATTATCGCATCATTATCTCAGGTGTATCATCGGGCCATTATCTCATCATTATCTCGGGTGTATCATAGGGCCATTATCTCATCGTTATCTCATGTGTATCATAGGACCATTATAGGACCATTATCTCATCATTATCACATCATTATCTCAGGTGTATCATAGGACCATTATAGGACCATTATCTCATCATTATCACATCATTATCTCAGGTGTATCATAGGACCATTATAGGACCATTATCTCATCATTATCACATCATTATCTCAGGTGTATCATAGGACCATTATAGGACCATTATCTCATCATTATCACATCATTATCTCAGGTGTATCATTGGACCATCATCACATCATTATCTCAGGTGTATCTCACTCCTCATTCTTCTCCATACTTTCTGATCTCTCCTCCATCCTCTGTCTTGTAGCACCTAATCTGAAGATACTGAGGCCTGTCTCCTAGTCTGTGGACAAAGACACTTCTCCACCTAATCTGACGATGCTGAGGCCATATATAAGACAACTGCTGGGTCTGACCAGGGAGAGCTCCTGATTGACATGTGTACTATGGTACATTGAGTTGGGTCTGACCAGGGAGAGCTCCTGATTGACATGTGTACTATGGTGCATTGAGTTGGGTCTGACCAGGGAGAGCTCCTGATTGACATGTGTACTATGGTGCATTGAGTTGGGTCTGACCAGGGAGAGCTCCTGATTGACATGTGTACTATGGTACATTGAGTTGGGTCTGACCAGGGAGAGCTCCTGATTGGTTTGAACCTTTCCAGCTCATTTCAGATTGACTTCGAGTGTCTCTCTGTGGAAGAATTTCCACAACATGATTTTGAAAACTCAATTAAGGGGATGAACTGGAATGATCTCTTGTCCTATACAGATGGGGAAGCTGATAGTCAGGCTAGTTAAAGACACACACCACCACGTTGACGTCTTGACCAAAGACCTTCCTTAGATTCTTTACGGGATTACAACTCACTCTGTCTGAAGGAAATTAGGAAATGGACTCACGAAAGGGGGAATCGTTTGAGAGGGCAGAGAAGGCACGTGACGTCATCGACATGGTGTTAAGAAAAGGAACTGAGTCGTGTTCCAGGATGATCAACCTTCTTGGGGAGATGGACCCCATATCTTTGTTCACAGCTTCAGATCAACAGTTGTAGTCAACCCCTGGAGATGGGGAGACCAGGAAGAATAGACAGGCAGGATGGTTCAACATGTTCTGGTTGTCTGTTGCTTTAATTCAGGCTCCCGAAAATGTAAATCAAACATGACCACTAAAATAACGATAAAACTTACGAAAGGTCCAATCAAACAGCTGGAGGGTCAGTTAGGTCCAATCAAACAGCCTCTCTCCTTCTCCCGCCTCCTGGAAGGTCCAATCAAACAGCCTCTCTCCTTCTGCAGCCTCCTGGAAGGTCCAATCAAACAGCCTCTCTCCTTCTGCCGCCTCCTGGAAGGTCCAATCAAACAGCCTCTCTCCTTCTGCCGCCTCCTGGAAGGTCCAATCAAACAGCCTCTCTCCTTCTGCAGCCTCCTGGGAGTGTGGATCTTCTAGCAGGAGGGTCAGTCAGTCCTACACTAGGTACCTAGCTGGACTGTCAGTCTGTCCTCCACTAGGTACCTAGCTGGACCCCTATCTAGCTGGAGGGTCAGTCAGTCCTACACTAGGTACCTAGCTGGACTGTCAGTCTGTCCTCCACTAGGTACCTAGCTTGACCCCTATCTAGCTGGAGGGTCAGTCAGTCCTACACTAGGTACCTAGCTGGACTGTCAGTCAGTCCTACACTAGGTACCTAGCTGGACCCCTATCTAGCTGGAGGGTCAGTCAGTCCTACACTAGGTACCTAGCTGGACCCCTATCTAGCTGGACTGTCAGTCAGTCCTCCACTAGGTACCTAGCTGGACTGTCAGTCAGTCCTACACTAGGTACCTAGCTGGACCCCTATCTAGCTGGAGGGTCAGTCAGTCCTACACTAGGTACCTAGCTGGACTGTCAGTCTGTCCTCCACTAGGTACCTAGCTGGACCCCTATCTAGCTGGAGGGTCAGTCAGTCCTCCACTAGGTACCTAGCTTGACCCCTATCTAGCAGGAGGGTCAGTCAGTCCTCCACTAGGTACCTAGCTTGACCCCTATCTAGCTGGAGGGTCAGTCAGTCCTCCACTAGGTACCTAGCTGGACCCCTATCTAGCTGGAGGGTCAGTCAGTCCTACACTAGGTACCTAGCTGGACTGTCAGTCAGTCCTCCACTAGGTACCTAGCTGGACCCCTATCTAGCAGGAGGATCAGTCAGTCCTACACACATTCAACATGAATATTTTTTTATGAATATATTGTACAGTGTTGGCCTGTTAGAGGTTCATGGGACTGGCTGGATATCAACACAACCACCTCAGTCTATCAGCAGCTTTCTGTGTTGAAACAGGAAGTCCATTTATAAGGAAGTAGAGGAAAGGGTTTACCTCTTATTATAGCTCAATTCCGCCAATAAAAATAAGCAAGACCTAGCAAGAATAATACCGTGACCTCGGCGATTTTCCTTCAAAATAAAAAGTCCAGCAGTTTGTGAATTTCCTTTTTGTTATTATTTAAAAAAAATATTTTTTCGAAATTCGTAACACTTTAGGAGGAAATATTAGCAGACTTAGAATGTTGTTCAACAATATGAAAACAAGTAATAAAGTAAATCGTCTTTACTGCAGAAATTAGATTATAGCGTTGACATTTGTTCACGGGATTAAAAGTAATGATTACTGGACAGTTGTCATGGTAACGGCCGTAATGCTATAACAAAACATTATAATGCTACTTTTAGCAATGATAGTAATAACACTATTAATTCATAATAGTTTTATAATAATACATTTTATAGTTTATTAGTTACATGTGCAGAGAAGCAGATGTAGTGGCGGGGTACAGTGAAAATCTCATGGTAAAAAAATAAAATAAATAACAATCCATATAAAGTCCAGTCATTTATTAAATTAGAGGTGAAGATATTGTTTAAATACTATAATGACGGAGATCATGGAAATCCAATGAGAGATGTCTGATCTGCTCTGTTGGAAGATTTGTCACCGTTGCATTTCGCAGAGTCCGTTTTTACAGACAGGTGGGACTTTTTTTAGGAGGAAGTACAGATTGGCTGATCAGATATCGTTTCCCTAAACCAATCTTGTGAGGATATAAGACCTACTTTGAAAGGCAAACCCAAGCCATTCGGTTGCACGTCGAAGTGCTATCCACCCTCGGGGTTTTGGTAACCGGCACGTTTCAGCCGGATGCTCGCGGATCCGCCAGCGGCATCTCACATCCCTCGATTAGACAATGTTGAGGATTTAATCATCATCAAACGTGTAATATACCATTTCTATCATCGCACAACTGATTTAATGGGTTATTTTCCATCAATGGGTTCCCAAATACGAATGGAGCAATAGACGGCACCAAAATCACCATAAGAGCACCATCCCAAAACGAGTTCAACAAGGCTATGTAATCAGAGAAGACTTATATTCTTAATGTGAAGGTGATAGACTATGTGAACAGAGAAGACATCTACTTTTAATGCGAAGGTGATGAAAGGTAAGTGTAACGGATGTGAAACTGATAGCGAGTGAGCGGTGATGCGCGCAAATTAGCGTTTCAATCGGTGACGTCACTCGCTCTGAGACCTTACTCTGCAAGGGCCGCTGCTTTTGTGGAGCGATGGGTAACGATGCTTCGTGGTTGACTGTTGTTGATGTGTGCAGAGGGTCTCTGGTTCGCGCCCGGGTATGGGCGAGGGGACCGTCTAAAATTATACTGTTACGTAATGTTATGTGCAAAAGACGCTATTGAATGTGGTGGCCAGGTAGAAAGACTTGTTCATTCTGCAGAACAGCAAAGTTTGCCTTTCCACCTCCAGGAGGGAGCTGTTGAGGATGGATGGCTTATTGGTGAGTATTGACTACTAATATGAAGTATATTTGTCATTGATAAATCAACTTGAATTGTGCTATTTGTCCTTTTTTTTGCTATGTTTTTATTGTTACTCATCAAACCTCGACTGAGTGAGCCAATCAAACCTTTTGTTTGTATTCAATATCTGACACTCCCACCTCCATTCAATATCTGACACTTGCGCATCTATTCAATATCTGACACTTGCGCCTCTATTCAATATCTGACACTTGCGCCTCTATTCAATATCTGACACTTGCGCCTCTATTCAAGCTACAACCGAGATAGTAGAGCTGCGCATCGATTTGACTGGTGTCGTAACGCAACCGTGTTCCTTCCTCTGACTGCCATCGGCCTCACAGAGCCCAGCCTAACTCCTCCGTGCCGGCAACACTACAGCCGCTCCTCGGTGTGAAGCCGCTTTTTGAGCGTCAAACCAGCTGACGAATCCAACTAGCATAACCATCACCCTGATCCCTCTGTCCCCTTTTGTTAAATATCATAATATCATCGGTTGTACATAATATCATCATATAGTGTAACGAGCCTGGGTTTATAAGCGTGGATAGCGACCTTGCTTGAGTGTGCTTTTGGGGCACAGTCGATAGCGCGCTGGACTTCGGGCTAGAAGGTTGAGGGTTCGAGTCCTGCTCCGTGCCTGTTTCATTACGTCACATTTTACTATCGTTATATTTCTGTGGTACAGAAATGATCTGACAGTTCCAAACTCAATCAGAAGCTTTTCTAAATTTTATTCAAGTAGTTTGATACTTTTTATTCAAGTAGTATATTTGCCATTTGCAAGCACCTATTAAAAGTAATATATTGGAATTATTATTTGGAGCTCTCTCACATATACTAGGTCTACGTAGCACACAGAGGTAGACAGTATAACAGTCACACGGAACAAATAAAACATTTATAACATCCTCTATGACGTCCTTTATTTTCGTTGTGTTCAGCTCCAGGTTGTTTCCGCTGCACATCGCTGTTAGACACTGCGCTTCTTGACCGTCTATAGGCTGTCTCGTCGTTGTTATTGACGACACTTATGACGTTTTTCGTCTCACAATGGATTCTGAGAACCCCGTTTTATTATAGTGCTGTGATAATACAAACATACAGCCTCCTTAATATCTCAACATATTATTTGAATGACTGAAGACGGAGAGTTCTGCAGGAAAGATGTATTTTATTATTGTCAGTGACATAGGCACACAACCATTGGTTGATGCAATGTGGCGTGTCAATTGTAGGCGGCCTCAAACGAATTCAGTGGGCTGGGCTGCAGAGGAGCTCAGCATTTCTTCCGAATCTCTCCCCCCACTCAGGTATGCCGGTGTGTCAGGGGTGAAGTTCTCAATGGGAGCCGAGACGATCGCACGGTGTCAGTAGAGAGACGCCGATAAAGTGTGTGTCAGTCATGCTGGTGGCTGGCAGCGACGGCAGAGCAGAGCGTGACATGCCAGTGTTTTTTCCTGAGGTGATGTTTTTCTTGGTCTCGGATCCACGGAGTGATGGCAGAATGTTCCATTTATTCTATGGATCTTTCCTTCCGGTCTTATTTCTGCCACCACGGCATGATCCAGAGCAGGGCGGTGTCACTGGCTGATTCAACATCACTGTTATAGTGATCGGAAGAGACACGGAGGATTTTGCAACAAGTGCAAGTAGGAAAACAGTCATCACACCTTTCCCCTTCATAATCAACGCAGTTCTCTCTGGCAGTGTTCAAGCCTCAGCAGCAGTCAATCGGAGTGTTTCTGGCTGGTTTTGTTCTTCTTCTGATGATGATGATGATGGTTGGCAGCTCCCTTATGGTTTCTTCGGACAGCTCAGTGTCAGTGAGTAGAGACGCAGTGCTGGTTTTATAGTGACTTGTATTTCCATTCACTTAGAAAAGGGAGACATACATTTCGCCTGTAGATTAGTAGTATGCTTCGTCCGGTAAGGTTAATTTACTCTACCTTTTTCTATCAAATACAGCTTGGTTTTCAAGTGAATGACTTGATTTGCCATTTCGGATCCTAATTAATTCGGATAGCCTTCCTAATAAGTGTTATTGTAGATATTGAGAGATGATGATTGTAGCCTACTAGACCACTGTCGAGTGGGGAGTCTTGTCAGACCGAAACAATGAGAATGTAGAGCACAGTCAGTCATGCTGGTGGCTGGCGGCGACGACAGAGCAGAGCGTGACATGCCAGTGTTTTTCCTGGTCTTGGATCCACGGAGTGATGGCAGAATGTTCCATTTATTCTATGGATCTTTCCTTTCGGTCTTATTTCTGCCACCACGGCATGATCCAGAGCAGGGCGGTGTCACTGGCTGATTCAACATCACTGTTATAGTGATCGGAAGAGACACGGAGGATTTTGCAACAAGTGCAAGTAGGAAAACAGTCATCACACCTTTCCCCTTCATAATCAACGCAGTTCTCTCTGGCAGTGTTCAAGCCTCAGCAGCAGTCAATCGGAGTGTTTTCTGGCTGGTTTTGTTCTTCTGATGATGATGATGGTTGGCAGCTCCCTTCTGGTTTCGTTTTACAGTTCAGAGTGTCAGTGAGTAGTGCTGGTTATATAGTGACTTGTATTTCCATTCACTTACATCCACGGTTTTATCCAACCGACGCGTTATATCCAAACGAGGCCGTTATATCCAAACGAGGCCGTTTTTCCAACCGAGGTTGTTTCTCAGTTTATTTTATTTTTTATTTTTTCCCGAACATGACTCTAGTATGCAGTGTGATATAATATTGACATGTGAAATTAAAGACATGACTATATTCTGGTTGGTATGTTTCCGTTTTATTCAACAAAGCACCACGTTGTACACATAAGCATACATAGATACGGTTTCGGACTGGGATGGTAATGAGTGAACCGATTTCAAGCTTTGACAAGTTTAGAAAATCAGTCACGGGAGATGTTCATTCTTGCACGGACAAACTGAGAGCGTTTTGGTTCTGGGACTATGAACGGGGCGGAGCTACCTTAGCTATCCAATCATAGCTGACTGGTACATCACACCACGCCTCTATTTTCCGAACATGACGAGTATGCAGCTACGGCTGAGCTATCCAACAGTGGCCGATACAGCTATCCACTCCCGGCTGACTCGTCCAACCATGGCTGTATTCTGGTGTCCAACCGTGGCTGTATTATCCATTCCTAACCTACAATCAATCTCGAGAGCTGGAGAGGTGCCAAATTCATGTAGGGAAAGCCCCTGGCACTTCTCAGTTTCGGGCTGGGATCGAAATGAGTCAGACGACATCAAGCTTTGACAACTTTGAAATAGTAGCCAGGGGAATAGTTCACTCTGGCACTGAGTACCTGTAGTGGAGGCTCAGGACGGCTCTGCTTCGCGTAGAGGAAACCCCTGGAAATTGAGGACACATTCAACTTGTTCCTTTTTTTTTTTTACATTATGTTTTCATACTGTCATACTCTGCCTCCCTAAATGCCTATTCCCTCAAACGAGGTGATATAATATTGAAATGTGAAATTAAAGACATGACTATATTCTGGTTGGTTTGTTTCGTTTTATTCAACAAAGCACCACGTTGTACACCTAAGCATATATATATATATATATAAAAACATTTTTTTTGAAAAATATTTTTTATTTTAATTTCACATTCAAATACAATTACAAATTCAGTGCATAACATGGATACTTACAAACAGTATCAAAAAGTACCGTAACAATATAAGAATATCAAAACTCCCAACAAAAAGTGCTGTTCTGCAGATACGGTTTCGGGCTGGGATGGAAATGAGTGAAAGACTTCAAGCTTTGACAAGTTTAGAAAAAACAGTCATGGGAGATGTTCACTCTTGCACGGTCGCTGACAGACAGAGTGTTTTGGGTCTGGGACTATGAACGGGGCGGAGCTACCGTAGCTATCTAATCATAGCTGACTGGTACATTCCACCACGCCTCTATTATCCGAACATGACTCTAGTATGCAGCTACGGCTGAGCTATCCAACAGTGGCCGATACAGCTATCCACTCCCGGCTGACTCGTCCAAACATGGCTGTATTCTGGTGTCCAACCGTGGCTCTATTATCTATTCCTAACCAACAACCCATCCTATCATGTTACCACAACAACAGAGAAATGACCGTCTAGTGTCCTGCCAAACCTGGTTGTTGTCACATTGCACTCTCCTGGTAGCACTGCAAAACATCACTCAATCAAATCCTGAAATTAAATATAAATCCACTTTTACCAGAAAATCACATTATATGGGCTGAATACTTACATGAAGTGTATGGAGACTTTACATGACGCAAATATGAATATATAAAATAACTTAAACCCGCCCACTGTGTTGAAACAGGAAGTACATTTATAAGGAAGTAGATGAATAAATGGACACCATCAGCCGAAGAAAAAATGTTTCTGAGGTTTGTAGCTTTCTTTTACAATGTTTTGTAGAGACGTGTTTTTGGAGAAGTTAGGCCATCGCAGAGAAAGGTGATTTAGGGTGTAAGACATCCGCAGAATTCTTATATTATTACATTACTGATTTCAACTTTCAATAATGATATTTTTAGGCTTCCTTACATTGATGATGTTATATTATAGGCTACAGGGCTATGAGGTAGGGTATGGGCGATTGGCTGCACATGATCGTGATTATAATTTATTTAAATAAAATGTAAAAATGCACCCATTTTTTTCTCTCCCCAATTTCGTGGCATCCAATTGGTAGTTAGTCTTGTCTCATCGCTGCATCTCCCGTACGGACTCCGGAGAAGCGAATGTCAAGAGTCGTGCGTTCTCCATAATCACAACCCAGCCAAGCCTGACATTTCCGTCCCTAACTATTTTCCGACAAAAGTATAACTGCCAAAGGGGCGGAGTTAGCCTGCAGAGTTCTGCCAAACTATCCAGGTCTGTGACCAAACTATTTGAGCTTCTACTTTTAAAAATCCACCTTTCCAGAAACAAGTCTCTCACTGTTGCAGTTTGCTATTGACCTCCTCCTGCCCCCAGCTGTGCCCTGGACACCATATGTGAATTGATTAACCCCCATCTATCTTCAGAGCTCGTGCTGTTAGGTTATCTAAACGGGACATGCTTAACACCCGGCCATCCTACAATCTAAACTTGATGCCCTCAATCTCATACAAATTATCAATTAACCTACCAGGTACAAATCTGTAAACATGGGTACCCTCAGATATCATCCTAACCAACCTGCCCTTCAAATACACCTCTGCTGTCTTCAACAAGGATCTCAGCGATCAAATCAAATTTTATTTGTCACATACACATGGTTAGCAGATGTTAATGTGAGTGAAGTGAAATGCTTGTGCTTCTAGTTCGACAATGCAGTAATATACAACAAGTGATCTAACCTAACAATTACCTTATACACACACAAGTGTAAAGGAATGAATAAGAATATATACATTGAAAAAATATATGAATGAGTGATGGTATAGAAAGGCATAGGCAAGATGCAGTGGGTGGTATAGAGTACAATATATACATATGAGATGAGTAATGTAGGGTATGTAAACATTATAGAAAGTGGCATTGTTTAATGTGGCTAGTGATACATTACATCAAGATGGCAAGATGCAGTAGCTGGTAGAGTACAGTATATACATATGAGTTGAGTAATGTAGGGTATGTAAACATAAAGTGGCATAGTTTAACAGGCTAGGTTTCTATCCAACTGGTAACAGGCTAGGTTTCTATCCATTTGATATGGTAACAAGCTAGGTTTCTATCCAACTGGTAACAGGCTAGGTTTCTATCCAATCCCAAGTATTTCCATGATGACAAAACCCTGTGAGTTTGTCATCACACATTGAGATTCGTGGTTGCAATTACGATTCACAAATCTGCAATTCAATTTCACAATCTTGTATCATGTTTTGTTGTTTTTCACTCCTTTTTCGTGGTATTTAATTGGTAGTTATAATCTTGTCTCATCGCCGCAACGACCTTACAGACTCTGGAGAGGCGAAGGCCGAGAGTCGTGCGTCCTCCGAAATCACAACCCAGCCAAGCCGCACTGCTTCTTGACACCAACATGTCGGAGGAAACGCTGTACACCTGGCGACCGTGTCAGCGCGCACTGCACCCGTCCCGCCACAGGAGTTGCTAGTGCTCAATGGGACACGGACATCCTAGCCGGCCAAACCCTCCCTAACCCGGACGACGCTGAGCCAATTGTGCGCCGCCCCATGGGTCTCCCGGTGATCCATTCAGAAGAGCAGGATGAGGTGAGCTTGATAAAGACTCACCCCGCTCCTGTACAAGGGACTGAAGACAGCCTTTTAACAAAGTGGCTTTTTAACATGTTTTTCATGTCTTAAAAATGTTTTACCTTTGTTAGATCATTAGTACACATTTTAAATGGCTTTTACAGATTTGATGTTTTTACAAGGAAAGTACTTTTATTCATAGTTGTTTTCATTGGTTTTAACAACATGTACTTTTTAACAAATTTAAATGTAACTTTCAAATGCTGTGTTTTATGCTTTGTTGCCGTTTTTACGTGTATAAATGATGTAAAAAATGTATGAGCTGTTTTTAAAGGAATTGTACCAATAAAACTTTTCCAAAGAAAAAAATGGGTCTCCGGTTGTGGCCGGCTGAGACGGGGCCTGGACTCTTAACCCAGAATCTCTAAACCACTGAGCCACTCGGGAGGCCTTGTTGTGTAAAATTGAATAATGGTCGCAAACTTGTAACTTGACATTTGAATACGCTCAATACGATTTGCAAGAATCATTTATTTTCAGAATTATTACAGGCCATTTACTAGTGTGAATATTCTGCTGTGAATCAAACATACACTTGCAGATGTTTTATCTGTGCACGCTCAGAGTTCTGTCAGTGTCACAAAACCAAGAGATTCGTAAACTTGTAAACAGTTTAGTACGTTAATAGAAAGAGATTTCTAATAAATAAATAAAAAATGGGTTCAGCTGCTTTGGGGGCAGGACCTTTTTACTCCCCGACCATTCAGCCAAAACCACAGCCGCCTATTGTTGCAACCATTGGCTGGATTGTTCCATCAATCAAATCTCAGGAAGTAGCGAAGAGGAATCGTACTTGTAACTATGAATCTCAATGTGCGACCATGAAATTCAGAATACAAACTCACAGGGTTCTGTCATCCATTATAATCCCATAGATAATTTATGCATGTATATATATGTGTGTGTATGTGTGTGTATGTATGTATGTATGTATGTATGTATGTATGTATGTATGTATGTATATATATACACATGTGTATATATATATATATATATATATGTGTATATATATATATATACACATGTGTGTATATATATACGTGTATATATATATATATGTATATATATACATGTGTATATATGTATGTGTGTGTTTATTTAACTAGGCAAGACAGTTAAGAACAAATTCTTATTTACAATGACTGCCAATTGTACACTGTCCTATGGGACTGCCAATCACGGCCGGTTGTGATACAGCCTGGAATCGAACCAGGGTCTGTAGTGATGCCTCTAGCACTGAGATGCATGTGCCGAGAGAATGCCAAGAGTGTGCAAAGCTGTCATCAAGGCAAAGGGTGGCTATTTGAAGAATCTCAAATATGTTTTGGTTTGTTCAACACTTTTTTTGGTTACTACATGATTCCATATGTGTTATTTCATAGTTTTGATGTCTTTTATTATTCTACAATGGGGCGGCAGGGTAGCCTAGTGGTTAGAGCGTTGGACTAGTAACCGGAAGGTTGCGAGTTCAAACCCCGAGCTGACAAGGTACAAATCTGTCGTTCTGCCCTGAACAGGCAGTTAACCCACTGTTCCCAGGCCGTCATTGAAATTAAGAATTTGTTCTTAACTGACTTGCCTGGTTAAATAAAGATAAAATTTAAAAAATAGTGAGTAGATGTTCTAAATCTTTTGACTGGTAGTGTATATTGGGTTCTGTAGAATCCTGTCAGTATGTGATCTTGTAGACATGGATTGAGATCTAACCTTTTTTTTTAACATTCATCACTGAAATCACCAGAGTGGTCTGTTCTCTGGGCAGTGAATGAGTAGAACAGAGACTATGTAAAGTAGAGAATCCCATACAGTGAATGATCAGAACAGAGACTATGTAAAGTAGAGAATCCCATACAGTGAATGAGCAGAACAGAGACTATGTAAAGTAGAGAATCCCATACAGTGAATGAGCAGAGACTATGTAAAGTAGAGAATCCCATAGAGTGAACAGCCTCACTGTAATGTCAGTCTCACGTGTTGGTCTCAATTTTGTGTCAGAAGCACAGTGCAGTGTTTTTTTGAGGGGGAATGTAACTCATGATACCTGGTGACTTCACATCTCTAGGGGCTTTCATCAAGATGTGTAATGTCACCATCAGTATTGCTTTTATCAAAGTTGACATAGGGGGGTTATGTCACATTTACATAATTTAGCATATGCTCTTCCCCGGTGGGAGTCGAACCCACAACCCTGACATTTCAAGCACCGTGCTCTTCCAACTGAGCTACACAGGGCCACATTTTGAAGTTGACATAGTATGTTATGTCACATTTGACAATGTACCCTACATAGGGAGCTGTCCAATCACCCTTTATACTCTTGTTGTATTGCTTATGAAGACTGTATGGATGCTATATAAAGCCTTTATAAGTTGTATTTAGTTTAATCAGTCTATCCTTCTGCTTTACCAACACCAGAGACCATGGTGGAGAGAGTTGTATCAAGCCTGGACCTGAGGACACCAGATACCATGGTGGAGAGAGTTGTATCAAGTCTGGACCTGAGGACACCAGAGACCATGGTGGAGAGAGTTGTATCAAGCCTGGACCTGAGGACACCAGATACCATGGTGGAGAGAGTTGTATCAAGCCTGGACCTGAGGACACCAGAGACCATGGTGGAGAGAGTTGTATCAAGCCTGGACCTGAGGACACCAGATACCATGGTGGAGAGAGTTGGATCAAGTCTGGACCTGAGGACACCAGAGACCATGGTGGAGAGAGTTGTATCGAGCCTGGACCTGAGAACACCAGAGACCATGGTGGAGAGAGTTGGATCAAGCCTGGACCTGAGGACACCAGAGACCATGGTGGAGAGAGTTGGATCAAGCCTGGACCTGAGGACACCAGAGACCATGGTGGAGAGAGTTGTATCAAGCCTGGACCTGAGAACACCAGAGACCATGGTGGAGAGAGTTGTATCGAGCCTGGACCTGAGAACACCAGAGACCATGGTGGAGAGAGTTGTATCAAGTCTGGACCTGAGGACACCAGAGACCATGGAGGAGAGAGTTGGATCAAGTCTGGACCTGAGGACACCAGAGACCATGGTGGAGAGAGTTGTATCAAGCCTGGACCTGAGGACACCAGAGACCATGGTGGAGATAGTTGTATCAAGCCTGGACCTGAGAACACCAGAGACCATGGTGGAGAGAGTTGGATCAAGTCTGGACCTGAGGACACCAGAGACCATGGTGGAGAGAGTTGGATCAAGTCTGGACCTGAGAAATGTGAGAGTTAACTGAATTGTTTTTAAATCAAAATATGATTAAAGCATCCATTATACTGGAGTCCCAGGCAAAGAAAACAATAATGATCTATTTGGTCAAAACAAACATAAAGGTAGAGACCGCAATATGACGTAGATGTACAACCTAAACAACATAGTGCAGGGGTTCTTAAACTTCTTCAGCCTGGGACCCAAATTACAGATTATGTATTTTTCCTGGGACCCAAGCTTAGGAAAATATGCAACTATATGTAAATATCGGTACATTTCATTGCCCTTATGCCTAAAACAAATAACAATTAAATTAAATACCCATATAAATATATTTTAATGTTCATTTCCCCCCATTAAAAACACTCTTACATATCTGTCAAGGTTGGAACTGTTTGCTGCTAAAATACAATAAATCATTTTCATTCTGAACTGGAATAAACTGATTGATCACACATCACACAGGTGTAGACTAGAAAACACACACAGTCCTAATGAGAGGTGTGATGTCTTGTTGATGTTTTCAACAAGCAGGTCTATTCTGAGCTCCGTGTTTAACAGTGCAACACTGAGGTCATACTCAACCTTGAGACTGTTTCTGTACTTGTGTTTTTAAGTATGTCAGCGTTCAGAACCCTGACTCACCACGTAGGTATGTGGAGCCAAACTGGACCAGAACCTCTACTGCTTTCTCAGTCAGGCAGGAGACCGCTTCCTGCTGTCGATGACTGTTTGCCTCAACAACAAAAAAAATCTTCCTTCAATCAGTTTATTCCAGTTCAGAATACAAATTATTACTTGTATTTGAACAGCAACAGTTCCAACCAAGACTAGTTTAAAACAATACTTTCTACAGTAAGATGTACAGTAGGCCCGATCATTTTTTATATTAATCTGTACTGTACTAAGGGTTGCACCATCCGTAACTAGCTAGCTTGCTTTGGCTAATTTTAGCTATTAGCTGTGTACAAGGCCAGGGGATTGTTTGAAAGATTGTTTGAAAGAGAAACGCACATCTTCTACTATGAGAGTTAATAATCCCTTATTTCTGCTTATCATCACCTGTTGTAAAAATGACAACAATGCCTTGCTAGGTGACTTCGTTTTCCACCGTCGCACTGTTTCCTGAAGCATTCTGCCTTGTTCTGAAGGAAGTCAATGGGTCTACCATCATGTTGCGGATGTTTGGTCAGGACGTGTCGTTTTTAATTCATTTTAATTTTTAATTAATTTGTTAGTAATGAGTCTCTCAAAACAAACGCAAATTCCCCGCATAAAACAATGGGCGCTCCTCGTTATTTCTCAAAGTTTGTATGAAAGAGAGAGAAACTCATCCCTGTATTTGCGTTTTATGGCAATTGGAGCTCAGTCAGAACTTGTGGCTGGTATGAGTCCATTTGATGACAGCGGTGAGTGATGTTGAGTGGGTAAACAGGGCCTCATCCGCTGCTGAACGATGTGTCGCGGAGTGATGTTCAAGAAAACCGCAGAAAAAAATATCCGGTGAACCTCGAAGCACACGGGCATCTCCCTCTCCTACTCACCCAGCTGCCAAACTGAGCAGAGACCGCTGCTAAAAGGCAGAGAGCGCAGATGCACTTGGCCGAATCAATTCCAGTAATTAATTAAATAATTATACATTTACTCTGACACGTCGCGACCCATACTTTAAGAAAGGCTAGTAATAGTGGGTGAATTTCTGCAACAACTAAGAGCTTTGGAGCGCAAGGCTAGACCACTGTTTTGGTCCCGTGGCTACCAGCTGTAAGAGAGTAAAGAAGACCCACGCACATGGACAGATACTATGTGTGACTGTGTGAGAGAGAAGTCGGGCATCTTGCTCATCACAATATCTGTGGTGCTGCTCGTACAACATACATTTATCTGACTCGACCAATAAGCTCTCATCCTAGGATCTAACAGAAATCAGGCCCTCAACATCTATAAAACATGGACCAGAACAATGTTTCCTGCTTCCACAAACATTTATTAATATAACACTAATGTCAGATTAGGGTATGTTAATAATGAGTGTACATTCTGAGACTGTTGCTCACTAACATTCATTTTTATTACAATAAGATTGTCCGTTTTAAATAACAACTACTTTTGCCTTCAGTGATTCCTCAGAGCTGTAAGACTTGTGACCATGTTGAGGTAAGTCATAATCTCAGTTCTTACTTTTACATCAAATCAAATGTATTTATAAAGCCCTTCTTACATCAGCTGATGTCACAAAGTGCTGTACAGAAACCCAGCCTAAAACACCCAAACAGCAAGCAATGAAGGTGTAGAAGCACGGTGGCTAGGAAAAACTCCCAAGAAAGGCCAGAACCTAGGAAGAAACCTAGAGTGGAACCAGGCTATGAGGGGTGGCCAGTCCTCTTCTGGCTGTGCCAGGTGGAGATTATAACAGAACATGGCCAAGATGTTCAAATGTTCATAAATGACCAGCAGGGTCAAAATAATAATAATCACAGTGGATGTCGAGGGTGCAACAGGTCAGCACCTCAGGAGTAAATGTCAGTTGGCTTTTCATAGTCGATCATTCAGAGTATCTCTACCGTTTTCAACTCTCTAGAGACAGCAGGAGTCCTGCACAGTCTCAAAGCCAGGTGTGTAGTGACCAACCATTCATACTGGGATATAGACAGTCCTGTGTTCTACTTTAGTAATATAAACACAGTCTCAAAGCCAGGTGTGGACTGACCAACCATTCAAACTGGTATATAGACTCCTGTGTTCTGCTTGTGGTCATTCAGGATTTTAGCTTGTCATATTTTGTCATTAGACAGTTTAAATAAATCACTAGCATTCCATGTAACATTGAATAAATACATTAGATTAGTTACTTTGGTTTAATTGGCCAGTTTCCCAGACACAGATTAAGTCTAATCCTGGACCTTAAAGAACTTTCTATTGAAACTTCCATTGAGCATGCTTTTTAGTTCAGCACTAGACTCAATCTGTGTCCAGGAAACAGGCCCCATGTGTATTACTGACATGCTTGTCCTTGTTCAGGACTCCACACACTGGCTTCAGATTGAACCCTTGACTTCCACTGTCCAGGGAGTGACAATGTTCAGGTAAAATAACTACTTGTAACATTTCATTCCACTTGCTAGTGTATTTCCTCATTACCTTTGGGAATAGTCTCCTAATCCAACCTCTCCATTTGACCATCTACCTCTACCACATCTTGTTGTTGCCTTCAGGCACAGGACACCCAGAGGGAGTTATGAGTGTACAGTGTCTGGGCTCCGCTGGCTGTGTGAGAGAGATGTCATTCTGAAGTATCACTTCAGGAACTGGGAACCCTACAGTCAACTTCTGAAAGACATGCAGTACACACAAGGTGGTCCATTGCTGGACATCACTATGGAGTTAGGTGAACTGGAGGAAGTTCATCTGCCACACTTTGTCTGTTTAGGTAAAACCATATAGAAATAGTATTCAGAAAGACATTTCCATGTAACTGAGTTTCACTTCCTCAATTAATGAATGAACTATTCTGGGAGTTTGAGTTTACTATGATCTGGTACTGCATATTCTTTGTGTTTTAGTTGGATGAATAATACAATATTAGTCTTTCTGTCTCCTTTGTATTGTGTTGTTCAGGGACCAACCCTTCCCTGAGGAATGAGATGAAGATTCTTCATGTAGAGGAACATGGAGTGTCTTTAGAGGAAGTGCATGAGGTCACCAGATTCCATGTTAAGATTCTCCATCCCAAGTTCTCACCTATCGCTCTGATACTGAGATTACTGTCTTGGAACGTAGATGTCCACTGTGAGCTGATGCTCTATCTGACAGTGAAAAGGGAAACATTAATTTCTCGCCTGTACCTGTTCCCCTGGAACCCCGGCCAAATACAGGTGAGGGACCATTATTATAGAGATGACCTTAACTAACCACTGGTGCAGTTTATGTTGACACTCATTAAATGAAGATAAGTGTGTTGCCAGTTTTCTGAATAATGTTTGAATAAGAATGTACATTGACTGGCTGGGTTGTTTCGCAGGCTGTGGAACAACAGGAAAAGACCTACGGGTCTTCAAGGTCTCTCATCTCCAGACCAGAGCAGTCCTTCAAACTATATAGTTTCTTCAGACTGAACATTCCCTGTTCTACCTCCATCAATCCACAGGTACAGTTTCAGTAGACTGAGAACATGTCGTCTGTCCATTGTTTCAGTAGACTGAGAACATGTCGTCTATCCATTGTTTCAGTAGAATGAGAACACGTCGTCTATCCATTGTTTCAGTAGAATGAGAACATGTCGTCTATCCATTGTTTCAGTAGAATGAGAACATGTCTATCCATTGTTTCAGTAGAATGAGAACATGTCGTCTATCCATTGTTTCAGTAGAATGAGAACACGTCTGTCCATTGTTTCAGTAGAATGAGAACACGTCTGTCCATTGCTCTCTCTCTCTCGCTGCCGCCTTCTCGCTCGCTCTCAATTAAATTCAAATGGCTTTATTGGCATGGGAAACATACGTTTACATTGCTTTGGCAATCCCCCTCTCTCTCTCTCTCTCTCTGTCTCTCTCTCTGTCTCCCTCTCTGTCTCTCTCTGTCTCCCTCTCTCTCTGTCTCTCTCTTTCTCTGTCTCTCTCTCTCTCTCTTGCTCCAGAAGATTCATCTCATACAAAGAGACACCACACCAAGCTTTTTCAAGGCGATTGTGAAAATAACAGGGCATGATATTGAGATGGAGTTATTCGGTGATGATGAGAGGACAGCGTGGAAAGAGAAAGTATCACGAGGTAGGAGCACATGTCAATCATCACTTTGTACTTTAGTACCAGATGCTATTTAGAGTGATATAACCTCATTTTTTGTTTATCTTTCAGATGAATACATCTCCGACACCCGTTCAACAAGTAAGTAAACATGAGTTACAATGCATTCAGAAAGTATTCAGACCCCTTGACTCCTGAGCACGTTTTCATCAAGGATCTCTGTACTGTTCTCTCTGTTCATCTTTCCCTTAATCCTGACTAGTCTCCCAGTCCCTGCCGCTGAAAAACATCCCCACAGCATGATGCTGCCACCACCATGCTTCACTGTAGGGATGGTGCCAAGTTGGCATTCAGGCCAAAGAGTTCAATCTTGGTTTCATCATACCAGAGAATTTTGTGTTTTAGGTGCCTTTTTTGCTAACTCTAAGTAGGCTGTCATGTGCCTTTTACTAAGGAGTGGCTTCCGTCTGGCCTCTCTACCATAAAGGCCTGATTGGTTTTCCCATCTCCACAGAGGAACACGATTGGTCAGTTTGGCCGTGCAGCCAGGAAGAGTCTTGGTGGTTCCAAACGTCTTCCATTTCAGAATGATGGAGTCCACTGTGTTCTTGGGGACCTTCAATGCAGCAGATATGTTTCCCCAGATCTGTGCCTCGACACAATCCTGTCTCGGGTCTCTATGGATAATTCCTTCAACCTCGTGGCTTGGTTTTTGCTCTGACATGCACTGTCAACTGTGGGACCTTTATATAGACAGGTGTATGCCTTTCCAAACATGTCCAATCAATTCAATTTATCACAAGTGGACTCCAAATTGTAAAAACATCAAGGATGATCAATGGAAACAGGATGCACCTGAGCTGAATTTCGAGTCTCATAGCAAAGGGTCTAAGTACTTATGTAAATAAGGTATTTGTTTATTTGTAAACAAGTCTGAAAACCTGTTTTCAATTATTTCATTATGGGGTATTGTGATGTCATTATGGGGTATTGTGATGCCATTATGGGGTATTGTGATGTCATTATGGGGTATTGTGATGTCATTATGGGGTATTGTGATGTCATTATGGGGTATTGTGTATGTAGATCGATGAGGGAAAAACACTTAATCAATTTTAGAACAAGGCTGCAACGTAACAACATGTGGAAAAAGGTGAAGGGGTCTGAATACTTTCTGAATGCTCTGTACAAACCAATGGCACGAGGGCCAGTCAACATGGTTTACTGTAGGATCTGGACTAGTCCTGATTTATAAAAGACTGTGTTCAAGAACAATGACAATCTCCTTCAGGACTTGATGTAGATCAGCCTGGTTCTGAATGACCCAATCTGTTTTTCTATGTCTGTGAAACCGGCCTTAAATATGTTCAGTGATGCAGGTCGTCATTGTAAAAAAATATATATTTTTCTCAATACTTACTTATTTCAGGTCGCTTTTATTAAAGGAGGAAAGTGTCTGCTTCTAAATGACTCAAGTGTAGTTATATTGTAACCTGACTCTCTCAGGTGCTGTGTTGGGGGCAGGAGGTTCGGCTGAGAACAGTCTGACTGGTTCTGCAGAGCACCAGCTGCGTTCTGTACGGACAGAGTTTGTGAAACGAGTATCAGGACCTGTCCTGAATGAACTGCTGGACAGACTCCTGCAACACACAGTCATCAACCAGGAGGACATGGAGTCAGTGGAGGTGATCGCTGAGAGGGCAGAGAAGGCACGTGACGTCATCGACGTGGTGTTGAGAAAAGGAACTGAGTCGTGTTCCAGGATGATCAACCTTCTTGGGGAGATGGACCCCAATCTTTGGTCACAGCTTCAGATCAGTGTTGGGGTACCAACCTAATGGTAGAATGGACAGTAACAGTGTTGGGGTACCAACCTAATGGTAGAATGGATAGTAACAGTGTTGGGGTACCAACCTAATGGTAGAATGGATAGTAACAGTGTTGGGGTACCAACCTAATGGTAGAATGGATAGTAACAGTGTTGGGGTACCAACCTAATGGTAGAATGGATAGTAACAGTGTTGGGGTACCAACCTAATGGTAGAATGGATAGTAACAGTGTTGGGGTACCAACCTAATGGTAGAATGGATAGTAACAGTGTTGGGGTACCAACCTAATGGTAGAATGGATAGTAACAGTGTTGGGGTACCAACCTAATGGTAGAATGGATAGTAACAGTGTTGGGGTACCAACCTAATGGTAGAATGGATAGTAACAGTGTTGGGGTACCAACCTAATGGTAGAATGGATAGTAACAGTGTTGGGGTACCAACCTAATGGTAGAATGGATAGTAACAGTGTTGGGGTACCAACCTAATGGTAGAATGGATAGTAACAGTGTTGGGGTACCAACCTAATGGTAGAATGGATAGTAACAGTGTTGGGGTACCAACCTAATGGTAGAATGGATAGTAACAGTGTTGGGGTACCAACCTAATGGTAGAATGGATAGTAACAGTGTTGGGGTACCAACCTAATGGTAGAATGGATAGTAACAGTGTTGGGGTACCAACCTAATGGTAGAATGGATAGTAACAGTGTTGGGGTACCAACCTAATGGTAGAATGGACAGTAACAGTGTTGGGGTACCAACCTAATGGTAGAATGGACAGTAACAGTGTTGGGGTACCAACCTAATGGTAGAATGGACAGTAACAGTGTTGGGCTACCAACCTAATGGTAGAATGGACAGTAACAGTGTTGGGCTACCAACCTAATGGTAGAATGGACAGTAACAGTGTTGGGCTACCAACCTAATGGTAGAATGGACAGTAACAGTGTTGGGCTACCAACCTAATGGTAGAATGGACAGTAACAGTGTTGGGCTACCAACCTAATGGTAGAATGGACAGTAACAGTGTTGGGCTACCAACCTAATGGTAGAATGGATAGTAACAGTGTTGGGGTTCTCAACTAATGGTAGAATGGATAGTTGTTGGGGTACCAACCTAATGGTAGAATGGATAGTAACAGTGTTGGGGTACCAACCTAATGGTAGAATGGACAGTAACAGTGTTGGGGTACCAATCTAATGGTAGAATGGATAGTAACAGTGTTGGGGTACCAACCTAATGGTAGAATGGATAGTAACAGTGTTGGGGTACCAACCTAATGGTAGAATGGATTGTTTTTTTTATTTTACCTTAATTTTACTAGGCAAGTCAGTTAAAAGAACAAATTCTTATTTTCAATAACGGACAAGGAACAGTGGGTTAACTGCCTGTTCAGGGGAGAACGACAGATTTTGTACCCTGTCAGCTCGGGGATTTGAACTTGCAATCTTTCGGTTTCTAATCCAACGCTCTAACCACTAGGCTACACTGCCGCCCCAACAGTGTTGTAACAGTGTTGGGGTACCAACCTAATGGTAGAATGGGGACAGTAACACTCCAATAGAACACCATGGGGTGTATTCACTAGGAAACAGACCTGATCCTAAATCAACACTCCAATAGAACACCATGGGGTGTATTCACTAGGAAACAGACCTGATCCTAAATCAACACTCCAATAGAACACCATGGGGTGTATTCACTAGGAAACAGACCTGATCCTAAATCAACACTCCAATTCAACACCATGGGGTGTATTCACTAGGAAACAGACCTGATCCTAAATCAACACTCCAATTCAACACCATGGGGTGTATTCACTAGGAAACAGACCTGATCCTAAATCAACACTCCAATTCAACACCATGGGGTGTATTCACTAGGAAACAGACCTGATCCTAAATCAACACTCCAATTCAACACCATGGGGTGTATTCACTAGGAAACAGACCTGATCCTAAATCAACACTCCAATTCAACACCCTGGGGTGTATTCACTAGGAAACAGACCTGATCCTAAATCAACACTCCAATTCAACACCCTGGGGTGTATTCACTAGGAAACAGACCTGATCCTAAATCAACACTCCAATTCAACACCATGGGGTGTATTCACTAGGAAACAGACCTGATCCTAAATCAACACTCCAATTCAACACCATGGGGTGTATTCACTAGGAAACAGACCTGATCCTAAATCAACACTCCAATAGAACACCATGGGGTGTATTCACTAGGAAACAGACCTGATCCTAAATCAACACTCCAATAGAACACCCTGGGGTGTATTCACTAGGAAACAGACCTGATCCGAGATCAGGACTCCTACTCAACCAACCTAAATTTGTCCAAAAGAAACTTGTTTTGTTGTTGTTGTTGCAAAACGTTACGCTACGGTGGGCTTGTTGTTGCAAAACGTTACGCTACGGTGGGCTTGTTGTTGCAAAACGTTACGCTACGGTGGGCTTGTTGTTGCAAAACGTTACGCTACGGTGGGCTTGTTGTTGCAAAACGTTATGCTACGGTGGGCTTGTTGTTGCAAACGTTATGCTACGGTGGGCTTGTTGTTGCAAAACGTTACGCTACGGTGGGCTTGTTGTTGCAAAACGTTACGCTACGGTGGGCTTGTTGTTGCAAAACGTTACGCTACGGTGGGCTTGTTGTTGCAAAACGTTATGCTACGGTGGGCTTGTTGTTGCAAAACGTTACGCTACGGTGGGCTTGTTGTTGCAAAACGTTACGCTACGGTGGGCTTGTTGTTGCAAAGCGTTAAACGGTGGGCTTGTTGTTGCAAAACGTTATGCTACGGTGGGCTTGTTGTTGCAAAGCGTTACGCTACGGTGGGCTTGTTGTTGCAAAACGTTACGGTGGGCTTGTTGTTGCAAAAACGTTACGCTACGGTGGGCTTGTTGTTGCAAAACGTTACGCTACGGTGGGCTTGTTGTTGCAAAACGTTACGCTACGGTGGGCTTGTTGTTGCAAAACGTTACGCTACGGTGGGCTTGTTGTTGCAAAACGTTATGCTACAGTGGGCTTGTTGTTGCAAAACATTATGCTACGGTGGGCAACTAATAAATACACCCCTGATCTGACTGGGCTGTAATTCTTGGTCAATAAATGTTTGTTTCTGGGTAGTTTACTGTCCATATGCCTCATATATACATGTACCAGTATAACTTTAGACCGTCCCCTCGCCCATACCCGGGCGCGAACCAGGGACCCTCTGCACACATCAACAACAGTCACCCAGGAAGCATCGTTACCCACCGCTCCACAAAAGTCGCGGCCCTTGCAGAGCAAGGTCTCAGAGCAAGTGACGTCACCGATTGAAACGCTATTTAGCGCGAACACCGCTAACGAAGCTAGCTGTTTCACATCCGTTAAACACACACACACGTTACGTGATCATACATCCACACACGTCTGCTAGGATCATAACACACCTGTTCAGAAATACCAGACAAAGAATATAAAAGGGGTGACCAAGATCCAATCATGGACTGAGATTACAGTTGAAAACATAGCTACACACAACGTTAATCTGTTTATGGCATTAAATTTGCTTCATATGTGAGGTAACCAATCAAAAAGCTAGTTGATGCCGTATGAACCTAAAGTGGTCTTGGTGATATCAACCCTCCTCCCAGAGAGCTACTGGGTCTGCAGGCTTTTGCTTCAGCACACCTCATTCTGCCAGTCAAGGTTCTGATTAGTAGAATCCGGTGTGTTAGAGCAGGGTTGGAGCAAAAGCCTGCACAGCCAGTAGCATCTCTCCAGGAGTAGGTTTGGCCGTCCCGTTTTAATTCTACATATTCCTCTATCTCTATGGTTACGCCGGAGCATGACCCTCAACCTTTACTTATCAGCCAAAGCTGTCCCAAATGGCATCCTATTCCCTATACTGGGCCCTGGTCTAAAGTAGTGCACTACATAGGGAATAGAGTACCATTTGGGACAGACTCAAGACTGAGTGTTTAACAATAAAAAGAGATTGAGAAATGACAACAGAGAAGTAGGTTAAAAGAGCCCTGATGGAGAGAGAGAGCTACCAGTGATTAAAGACCAACCAAAAACCCAGCCATTAGTGTTTGAGCAGAAAGGAGGGTCATGAGGAGTGTAGCTTGGTGTGACTTATAAAATGGCCCCCTAGTCACTATCTAGTGTATTACTGGTCAAAGATAGTGCACTACACAGGGAAAAGGGTACCATTTAGGACACACCCTTTAACTCAGGTGAGTATTCCACCACGCTTCTGTCTGTTCACCGTTGGTTGTCAGGGAAACCTGTTAGCATTAATCTAATACACACACATTCAAAATGAGACACACACACACACACACACACACAGAGAGAGCAGTAAATGCAAAAAAACATCCACGGTCCCTTGTCACACACACACACCCACACACAGAGAGAGCAGTAAATGCAAAAAAACATCCACGGTCCCTTGTCACAGAACAGGTAAAACAAAAACAAGGTGAAGAAAAAACAATCAGTTCTCCCCGTCGCTAGGCAACGGTCGCCAGGCTGACCCTGCAAACCAGCGTCATGGATACAGGAAATCGGCCCATGTCCGGGTGTAGCATACGGGTCAATACAAATAGGCTCTAATCCCAACTGGTACCCTGCTCCCTATGAAGTGCACTACTTTAGACCAGAGCTGTGGGAGTAGTAGTAGTAGTAGTGTGTTGTATAAGGAGAAGGGTGCCATTTGAGGGTACGACCATTCAGTATAGTCGGACAGTTTGTGTGATTGTCTCTGGTTTAGAGGTGAGTCTCGTGTGCAGAGATGATGGATAGGAGAGTCGAGGATTACCATCTGAAATGAAACCCTATTGGAGGAGATGGGGGGGGGTAGAGTTACCATCTGAAATGACCCCTATTGGAGGAGATGGGGGGGGGGTTACCATCTGAAACGACACCCCACTGGAGGAGATGAGGGGGGGGTTAGGATTACGATCTGAAATGACACCCCACTGGAGGAGATGAGGGGGGGGGATTAGGATTACCATCTGAAATGACACCCTACTGGAGGAGATGAGGGAGTCTAGGATTACCATCTAAAATGACACCCTATTGGAGGAGATGGGGGGGGGGGGGGGTTGGATTACCATCTGAAATGACACCCTATTGGAGGAGATGAGGGGGGGGGTAGGGTTACCATCTGAAATGACACCCTATTGGAGGAGATGGGGGGGGGGGGGGGGTAGGATTACCATCTGAAATGACACCCTATTGGAGGAGATGGGAGGGGGGTAGGATTACCATCTGAAATGACACCCTATTGGAGGAGATGGGAGGGGGTAGGATTACCATCTGAAATGACACCCTATTGGAGGAGATGGGGGGGGTAGGATTACCATCTGAAATGACACCCTATTGGAGGAGATGGGGGGGGGATTGGAGGAGATGGGGGGGGGGGGGGGAGGATTACCATCTGAAATGACACCCTATTGGAGGAGATGAGGGGGGGGGGTTACCATCTGAAATGACACCCTATTGGAGGAGATGGGGGGGTAGGATTACCATCTGAAATGACACCCTATTGGAGGAGATGAGGGGGGTTACCATCTGAAATGACACCCTATTGGAGGAGATGGGAGGGGGGTTACCATCTGAAATGACACCCTATTGGAGGAGATGGGAGGGGGGTTACCATCTGAAATGACACCCTATTGGAGGACATGAGGAGGGGGGGGTAGGATTACCATCTGAAATGACACCCTATTGAAGGAGATGGGGGGTAGGATTACCATCTGAAATGACACCCTATTGAAGGAGATGGGGGGGGGGGTAGGATTACCATCTGAAATGACACCCTATTGAAGGAGATGGGGGGTAGGATTACCATCTGAAATGACACCCTATTGAAGGAGATGGGGGGGGGTAGGATTACCATCTGAAATGACACCCTATTGAAGGAGATGGGGGGTAGGATTACCATCTGAAATGACACCCTATTGGAGGAGATGGGAGGGGGGGTAGGATTACCATCTGAAATGACACCCTATTGGAGGAGATGAGGGGGGGTTACCATCTGAAATGACACCCTATTGGAGGAGATGGGGGGGGGGGGTAGGATTACCATCTGAAATGACACCCTATTGGAGGAGATGAGGGGGGGGTTACCATCTGAAATGACACCCTATTGGAGGAGATGGGAGGGGGGGTTACCATCTGAAATGACACCCTATTGGAGGAGATGGGAGGGGGGGGTTACCATCTGAAATGACACCCTATTGGAGGACATGAGGAGGAGGGGGTAGGATTACCATCTGAAATGACACCCAATTGAAGGAGTTGGGGGGGTAGGATTACCATCTGAAATGACACCCTATTGAAGGAGATGGGGGGGGGGTAGGATTACCATCTGAAATGACACCCTATTGAAGGAGATGGGGGTAGGATTACCATCTGAAATGACACCCTATTGAAGGAGATGGGGGGGTAGGATTACCATCTGAAATGACACCCTATTGAAGGAGATGGGGGGGGTAGGATTACCATCTGAAATGACACCCTATTGGAGGAGATGGGAGGGGGGGGTAGGATTACCATCTGAAATGACACCCTATTGGAGGAGATGGGGGGGGGGTAGGATTACCATCTGAAATGACACCCTATTGGAGGAGATGGGGGGGGGGTAGGATTACCATCTGAAATGACACCCTATTGGAGGAGATGGGGGGGGGGGGGTAGAGTTACCATCTGAAATGACACCCTACTGGAGGAGATGGGGGGGGGAGGGGGGGGTAGGATTACCATCTGAAATGACACCCTATTGGAGGAGATGAGGGGGGGGGGTTACCATCTGAAATGACACCCTATTGGAGGAGATGGGGGGGGGGGGTAGGATTACCATCTGAAATGACACCCTATTGGAGGAGATGAGGGGGGGGGGTTACCATCTGAAATGACACCCTATTGGAGGAGATGGGAGGGGGGGGGGGTAGGGTTACCATCTGAAATGACACCCTATTGGAGGAGATGGGGGGGGGGTAGGATTACCATCTGAAATGACACCCTATTGGAGGAGATGGGGGGGGGGTAGGGTTACCATCTGAAATGACACCCTATTGGAGGAGATGGGGGGGGTAGGATTACCATCTGAAATTACACCCTATTGGAGGAGATGGGGAGAGTCTAGGATTACCATCTGAAATAGCAGTCTATTCTCTAGTCTAGATTGTACCCTATTTTTGGCCAGATCCCTGTTAGGTAATAGAGGAACAGGATGCCATTTGGGACAAAGACTAGTTTGAGTGGACGCAGAGAGAGATTCGGGGGTTTCATGTAGCTGACACACAGTGTTTAGTTTGGCTGTTCTCTCTACTGACCCACTGTGGCTAGTTTGGCTGTTCTCTCTACTGACCCACTGTGGTTAGTTTGGCTGTTCTCTCTACTGACCCACTGTGGCTAGTTTGGCTGTTCTCTCTACTGACCCACTGTGGTTAGTTTGGCTGTTCTCTCTACTGACCCACTGTGGTTAGTTTGGCTGTTCTCTCTACTGACCCACTGTGGTTAGTTTGGCTGTTCTCTCTACCGACCCACTGTGGTTAGTTTGGCTGTTCTCTCTACTGACCCACTGTGGTTAGTTTGGCTGTTCTCTCTACTGACCCACTGTGGTTAGTTTGGCTGTTCTCTCTACCGACCCACTGTGGTTAGTTTGGCTGTTCTCTCTACTGACCCGCTGTGGTTAGTTTGGCTGTTCTCTCTACTGACCCACTGTGGTTGGCTGTTCTCTCTACCGACCCACTGTGGTTAGTTTGGCTGTTCTCTCTACCGACCCACTGTGGTTAGTTTGGCTGTTCTCTCTACCGATCCACTGTGGTTAGTTTGGCTGTTCTCTCTACCGATCCACTGTGGTTAGTTTGGCTGTTCTCTCTACTGATCCACTGTGGTTAGTTTGGCTGTTCTCTCTACCGATCCACTGTGGTTAGTTTGGCTGTTCTCTCTACCGATCCACTGTGGTTAGTTTGGCTGTTCTCTCTACTGATCCACTGTGGTTAGTTTGGCTGTTCTCTCTACTGACCCACTGTGGCTAGTTTGGCTGTTCTCTCTACCGACCCACTGTGGTTAGTTTGGCTGTTCTCTCTACCGACCCACTGTGGTTAGTTTGGCTGTTCTCTCTACCGATCCACTGTGGTTAGTTTGGCTGTTCTCTCTACCGACCCACTGTGGTTAGTTTGGCTGTTCTCTCTACCGACCCACTGTGGTTAGTTTGGCTGTTCTCTCTACCGACCCACTGTGGTTAGTTTGGCTGTTCTCTCTACTGACCCACTGTGGTTAGTTTGGCTGTTCTCTCTACTGACCCACTGTGGTTAGTTTGGCTGTTCTCTCTACTGACCCACTGTGGTTAGTTTGACTGTTCTCTCTACTGACCCACTGTGGTTAGTTTGACTGTTCTCTCTACTGACCCACTGTGGTTAGTTTGGCTGTTCTCTCTACTGACCCACTGTGGTTAGTTTGGCTGTTCTCTCTACTGACCCACTGTGGTTAGTTTGGCTGTTCTCTCTACTGACCCACTGTGGTTAGTTTGGCTGTTCTCTACTGACCCACTGTGGTTAGTTTGGCTGTTCTCTCTACTGACCCACTGTGGTTAGTTTGGCTGTTCTCTCTACTGACCCACTGTGGTTAGTTTGGCTGTTCTCTACCGATACTATGACCAGTCAAAAGGCGAATGATGTTTCAAGTCCCACAACTGTTCTACCAATGCTCCATTTGTATTTCACCTTTATTTAACTAGGCAAGTCATTTAAAGAACAAATTATTATTTACAATGACGGCCTACCCCGGCCAAACCCGGACGACGCTGGGCCAATTGTGCGCCGCCCTATGGGACTCCCAATCACGGGCGGATGTGATACAGCCCGAATTCGAACCAGGTACTGCGGTGACGCCTCTTACACTGAGATGCAGTGTGTTAGAACGCTGCGCCACTCGGGAGCCCAATGACGTTCCGTTGGGAGTTCCATAGCCGTTCTAATGATGTTCTGTTAGTTCCATAGCTGTTCTAATGATGTTCTGTCAGTTCCATAGCTGTTCCGTTTGCTAATCCATTGAAGTTCTGTCAATGTTCGATATTAGTTCCATTGAAGTTCTGTAGAAGTTCCGTAGCTAATCCATTGAAGTTCTGTCAATGTTCGATATTAGTTCCATTGAAGTTCTGTAGAAGTTCCGTAGCTAATCCATTGATTGTCACCTCAGCGGTTCCATAGAGGTTCTAGAACAGAGTATAATATCAACTGTTCCAACGGCACAGAGTGTCTCATAGTTCAGGTTGGGGTACAATATAACGGGGGTATAAATCTGAGTAAAGATTGTGCCTCGTGTACAGGGAAGGGCTGTGAAGAGGAGGTCCATCGTTGCAGGTCCAAAATTAGGAGTCCACTTTCTCCAGTTCCACAGTTCTATGGTACCGTTTACACCCTTTCTGAGCTGGGTCTCCCATGATGACCCACAGACCGATGACAGTCAACATGGCCACCCCGGGGGGTCAAAAGGCCACGTCTCCTCCAACAGATCAGGGGTCGAAGGTTGACATCAGAGAAGGGGAGGGGCTTTAGGGTGTAAACAGGTGTTTTCTGGGTATATAGTGGGGCTAGATAGAGAAGTTAGATAATGTCCAGTAAACACTAAATGGTGGTGTTGTTTTAGGTGTTGTTTTAGGGGTATGGGCCTGGTTAGGGGAGGAAAGAGGAGGCCATTTTGGAGAGGTGACTGGGCCGAGTGAAGAGAGGCACCACGGGAGGATGTTGATGGGCCCGCGGAGAGCTAGTCAGGTCTGAAAATGGGGATCTTGGGTAGGAACTCTATCAGGATTACCTGAGGGGGGGGAGAGAGAGAGTTTATTCAAAGTGTGTGTGTGCATTACTCATGTACTCCATCATGTGTGTGTGTGTGTGTTCTCACATATTCCATCATGTTGTTGGTTTCACACTTCCTCTTGCTCAGCCTCCAATGCAAACACAGCTGAGAGCGGGAAGGAAAGGGAGAGAGAGAGGGAGTGAGGGAGAGAGGGAGTGAGGGAGAGAGGGAGTGAGAGAGGGAGGGGAGAGAGAGAGGGAGGGAGGGGAGAGGGAGGGGGGGAGGGAGAGAGAGGGAGAGGGGGGGGGGGAGAGAGGAGAGGGAGGGGGGGAGAGGGAGGGAGGGGGGGGAGGAGAGGGAGAGGGGAGGGGGAGAGGAGAGGGAGGGGGGAGAGGAGAGGGAGGGGGGGAGAGAGGAGAGGGAGGAGGGGGAGAGAGGAGAGGGAAGAGGAGAAAAAGAGAGGGAGAGATCAGTCAAACTTAACTACCTCTCCCGGCCCTCCTCCCACCCCTACACACCTTGTGGTACAGTCTGCTGTTCTCCCAATCCAACAGCTTCTCCATTGATCTCTGTGTCTGAGGAGGAGAGAGACAGGTAACCTTGAGTATGGTACGCAGAGGGATGGTCTGTGTGTATATGTCTGTGTGTGTATCTCAGTGTGTGTGTGTGTGTTTGTGTCTCCCACCCTTTTGCTCAGACAGATGACGGGCCAGAGACTGAAGCCCAGTGTACAGCAGCAACAGAGACAGCCACACAGCAGCCAACGCACATTCACTGGCAGCGTCTTCTTCAGACAGCCGTTAACACGGTTTATACTGGCCTTGAACTCCTCTGGCGCCACCTAGAGGACAGACAGGGGAAATACTCAAATCGGGTCATATACATGAAACAAGTAGGGAGAGTGAGCTTGTCTGAGGATGGAATCAAAACACACAAGATTCTGCTGGGGAGACCTGCACACTTTCAACGTCTCCAGGAAAGCTAGTTAGCTGTCCTGGGGGGAGTCAATATTACCTGCTAATAAACACATGACTATTACAAATAATTCAGGTGGATCTTCATATTTTAAAGTGGCAAATACAATACTACAAAGTTACGATAGTGTAAAAGTGCCGTTTGCAAGGTATTCTCTCAGAGTCTGTCTCTAGCTGGAAATGCAGGGTTGCCAGGTATGGTGGTTGTTCCCAACAAGTGGCACCTCAACGCTATCCCAACACAAAAAAATACATACAATCATGATTGATGCACACCTGGCAACCTGCACTCGTTAAAACTCTGAGGGACACACGTCGAAAATGGCAGATTTACAGAAAATGTGTGGACTTTCCATGACTCACCTTCCCTGTAAGTGCCGATGGGAACTCTGACTCAAACTTGTTACTGAGTCCAAACCTTCGGGGACAAGAACATGATAAGTAAATGCATTATTTGATGCACACAACTAGATAGAATGTCACTCAAGGGATGAGGGGCTATTTTATCTGTTTGACTAAACCACATATGGAAAGTATATTTAGTTAACCAGGTAGTTACGGTGTGTATATATATATATATATAGTCATTTTATGGTCCGAACTACATAAACTAGGTCATGTTAGCGCGTTAATAGTTATTGTTGCCATGCTAATAGGCTAGTTTCTTGGCCCTGTTATCGTAAATACACCGACCTGATTACGTTAGCTTAGCTTTCCGCTAACAAGCTAGTTAATGCCGTAGTGTAACTTTCGTTATCTAGTTCGCGTTATTTTATGACAACTAACGGGTGCTTGGGTCTTTCCCCACCCGAGCCCTGCCGGTTTCTTACACAGTGACGTGGCCAGATCCTCGGACGACCACCGGGTCTGGAGCGTACTTCAACAGCTGTTCCTCCGCGGCCCTCTCCTCGTCCTCCTCTTCCTCCTCCTCCTCCTCGTAGATCTCGTCGAAGTCCTCCATCATCGCACGACTCGGCCTCGCGTTTCCCCGGTGAGGCGCCGGGAGAGACACGGTGCCGTCGTTTGGGGAGTGGGTTCCTTCCCCCGGTTGATAAACGATTAAAAAAAAGTCAGACAACAACCAAACAACAACTAACAAAAAAAACTCCGGCAACGACGAAAGCTCGCTAGCTAACTCTGGTTGTGGTCTCCAAAACAGAATATCAACATCCGCCGCAGTGCCCCGAAACCGGAAGGAGAGAGACGTTCTTTCGTCATCGATTCAGGAATTCCACAGAAAGTATTCTGTGTGCAAAATGGCTTTCTATTCTACATATAAATATCTCAACACATTTATCCGACAGTAGCGAGCTATCGTATGTTCTTGGTTAAAGTATGTAGCTATTTGTAATTTATTTATGGTTGCAGTAAAGAACGGACATGTGATTCAGTTGAGTTTATTAGGCCTACTTGTTACCATGATGATCATACATGAGCTAAACCCTCTTCCTTCTTTCCATACCACTAAAGCTGTATCGTATGAAACAACCGTATACAGGAAAGCAATTGTTTCAATTAGTTGTAGCTACTGAGCTATGTGGCTTTTATGGCTTCCTGAGTGGCGCGGCGGTCTATGGCATTGCAATGGCGTCACTACAGACCCTGGTTCGTTCCCAGGCTGTAGGGCGAAACACAATTGGCCCAGCATCGTCCGGGGTAGGAGAGGGTTTGTCCAGGGGTGTAGGCCGTAATTGTAAATAAGAATTTGTTTTTAAGTGACTTACCTAGTTAAAAAAAAATATATGCATATTTTTGATACCATTTGAAAGGATGTGAAATTCTTGTAGGAGAATATAACACATTAGATCAGGTAAAAGATAATACAAACCAAAAAACATGCGTTTTCTATTTTATTTTTTATCATCTTTGAAACCCAAAAGAAAGGCCATAGGCAGTTTAGTTGTAATTTAGATTTTGGCCACCAGATGGCAGCAGTGGGTGTACAAAGTTTCAGACTGATCCAGTGAAGCATTTGATTTACAACACAATATTTTGTATCAGGTCTGCCAGGAGTTTTCCCAAATGTGCCAAATTGGCCAATTGATACATGTTTAAGTACATAACTATAGAGAACATACAAAAATGCTATGGTAATAAAACAATTCAAGTTTACACACCCCCAGGAATGTCATAAATGAAGGATAATTAGCTTCCCTACAGAAAAAAACACTAACCTTCACACATCTAGATGGCCGAGCGGCGTGGTTGTGGGGCCAGAGACAGCAGGGGTTAAAACTGTAGAACCCAGTTCCTACATTTGAATATAAAAAATTGATTTTATCAAACAAAACCATGCTACATTTTATCTCAGAGATCGTCAGGATGACAAATCAGAGCAAGACTACTGGATTGTAAAGTACATTATTTACCTTCAGAGGTGAATGTATCAAACCCAGTTGCCGTGATGAGTGTTTTGTTGTTGTGCACTCTCCTCAAACAATAGCATGGTATTTTTTCCACTGTAATGGCTACTGTAAATTGGACAGTGCAGGTGGATTAACTAGAATTGAAGCTTTCTGCCCATATATAAGACATGTCAATGTCCCGGAAAGTTGCCTGTTGCTTTCTTCATTCTCATACCATTAGGGCCAGTTTAGGGACACTGATCCCATAGAGGTGAAATAAAAATGTGCATTTAAAAACGACATGTTTCAATCCATACTGCCTATTGGTTTATCGACCATAGGTTGGCAGATTGCAACCATATAGATAGAGGATTTATCTTGTGCCATTATTGCTTCTGTGGCAGCACCACTGAGGCAATCTCATTCTTGTTTGTAGATTTTCTTCACGATTGGCTGATCCATCTTGATGACGCGGTTGGACATGACTCCTACAGGGTCACCAGGAGGTGGTGTCCGTTGATAATATTCCTAACTAAATGATCTGCTTTTTATAGACAAGTATTCTTAGCGTGGTTGTTAATATATACAACAACAAAAAATCCCCCGTATAGGTATTTCATTTGGAACAACATTTTGTATAGAAATAAGTATTTTTTAAAGAACGGGTTAATAATCGTATCCTGCTGACGAGACAACTTTTTAAATGCATAAGGATTGTTATTACCACACAAATACCTGCTTGTTTAACAAGGTGAAAGAGGTCTCTTTTTCAGAATGATCCATAAGTATGACCCTGGGAATCATTACCTGCAGAAACTATTTAAAAAAAAAAATACATTAACATGAACTGTACTTTGTGTTGAGCATCCAGAAACAGTTTTGCATTTATTATTGCGTTGTCTACGTGTAAAGAAATGGCAAGATATTCATTGTTTTTGATTTACTTTTGTTGTGTTTTTTTTTTAAATGGGAGAATGTGCTGCTCCGTTTCCTAAACTATAATAAGGATAAGGAAAACCAATTTTTACCTCAAATCTAATTATGCTAATGTCCAAATATCATATACATAAATGTAAATTCACTAATAACAAACCATGATTTCTTTAAGGAATTCCAGCAGTACATTAAGACCATTCTACAATCTTCTGATAAGAAAGCCGTTAAAACAATCAATGTGTGTTCTTTTAAGTTCTTTGTATAATGTGTTGTACCCCCCCCCAGGCACATGTTATCATTGTCTGTTTGTATTTCTTCTTGTGTATGTATACTGTTTTTTTTCTGCAATAAAACAACAAAACACAGGAGGTATCTGCCAATGAATTGGAAAGGCCATTTGGCCAATAGAGGCCTCTTATCATTCTCTGATTGATAGACACACAAAAAGACAACGTTATTTCAAAACCAATTGGGTTTATTGACATGTTTTCAAAAGACACAATCAGACAGACAAATGGGAGAATCTCCTTTCCTTGATTCCTAGCAAGGAGGGGGGGGGGGGGGCCTAATTTAAAAAAAAAATATTTAATTAATTTATCAGACACTTATTGAGAGCAATTTACAGGAGCAATTGTTGTTAATTTCCTTGCTCAACAGCATGTTGACTGATTTTTTTTTGTCACCTAGTTGGTTTGGGGATTTGAACCAGCAACCTTTTGGTTACTGGCCCAACGCTCTTTACCCCTAGGCTACCTGCCTACCCCCTGACCTCCTCATCCAATGGGGTTTGAGGAGAGAGGACGCAAGGAATCAAGGAAATGCAATTGAGATTATCCCATACATTCATATATTGAGACGTAAATAATAGCAAAGCAACCAGAAGGGGTTTGTGGGTATTGTAGTCCAATCAGCACCGTCAGTGATAACAGATGGAGAGACTCACTCCTCCAAGCTGTCTCCGTAGACGTTCTTCTTCCCTGCTAAAAGAGAGGAGACGATGAAGGGATGATAAAACCCATTAGGGCTCTGGTCTAGAGTGCACTATATAGGGAATAGGGTGCAAACTCTGGTCTAAAGTAGTGCACTATATAGGGAATAGGGTGCCATAGGGCTCTGGTCTAAAGTAGTGCACTATATTGGGAATAGGGTGCCATAGGGCTCTGATCTAAAGTAGTGCACTATATAGGGAATAGGGTGCCATAGGGGTCTGGTCTAAAGTAGTGCACTATATAGGGAATAGGGTGCCAACTCTGGTCTAAAGTAGTGCACTATATAGGGAATAGGGTGCCATAGGGCTCTGGTCTAAAGTAGTGCACTATATAGGGAATAGGGTGCCATAGGGCTCTGGTCTAAAGTAGTGCACTATATAGGGAATAGGGTGCCATAGGGCTCTGGTCTAAAGTAGTGCACTATATAGGGAATAGGGTGCCAACTCTGGTCTAAAGTAGTGCACTATATAGGGAATAGGGTGCCATAGGGCTCTGGTCTAAAGTAGTGCACTATATAGGGAATAGGGTGCCAACTCTGGTCTAAAGTAGTGCACTATATAGGGAATAGAGTGCCATAGGGCTCTGGTCTAAAGTAGTGCACTATATAGGGAATAGGGTGCAATAGGGTTCTGGTCTAAAGTAGTGCACTATATAGGGAATAGGGTCCCATAGGGCTCTGTTCTAAAGTAGTGCACTATATAGGGAATAGGGTGCCAACTCTGGTCTAAAGTAGTGCACTATATAGGGAATAGGGTGCCATAGGGCTCTGGTCTAAAGTAGTGCACTATATAGGGAATAGGGTGCCATAGGGCTCTGGTCTAAAGTAGTGCACGATATAGGGAATAGGGTGCCATAGGGCTCTGGTCTAAAGTAGTGCACTATATAGGGAATAGGGTGCAATAGGGCTCTGATCTAAAGTAGTGCACTATATAGGGAATAGGGTGCCATAGGGCTCTGGTCTAAAGTAGTGCACTATATAGGGAATAGGGTGCCAACTCTGGTCTAAAGTAGTGCACTATATAGGGAATAGGGTGCCATAGGGCTCTGGTCTAAAGTAGTGCACTATATAGGGAATAGGGTGCCATAGGGCTCTGGTCTAAAGTAGTGCACTATATAGGGAATAGTGTGCCATAGGGCTCTGGTCTAAAGTAGTGCACTATATAGGGAATAGGGTGCCATAGGACTCCTGTCTAAAGTAGTGCACTATATAGGGAATAGGGTGCCATAGGGCTCTGGTCTAAAGTAGTGCACTATATAGGGAATAGGGTGCCAACTCTGGTCTAAAGTAGTGCACTATATAGGGAATAGGGTGCCATAGGGCTCTGGTCTAAAGTAGTGCACTATATAGGGAATAGGGTGCCATAGGGCTCTGGTCTAAAGTAGTGCACTATATAGGGAATAGGGTGCCATAGGGCTCTGATCTAAAGTAGTGCACTATATAGGGAATAGGGTGCCATAGGACTCCTGTCTAAAGTAGTGCACTATATAGGGAATAGGGTGCCATAGGGCTCTGGTCTAAAGTAGTGCACTATATAGGGAATAGGGTGCCATAGGGCTCTGGTCTAAAGTAGTGCACTATGTAGGGAGATAGGGTGCCATAGGACACCTGTCTAAAGTAGTGCACTATATAGGGAATAGGGTGCCAACTCTGGTCTAAAGTAGTGCACTATATAGGGAATAGGGTGCCATTTGGGACACAACCACTGACTCACCATCCTTCTTGGGGGCGGTCCTCCCTGGCCGGTCAGACTCTGGTTTGAGCAGCGTCTCAGCCTTCTGGGTAAGCGTGACCTCATAGGTTTCTCGGTTCTTGTTCCTTAGGTCCTCGTACATGATGGGCTTCCTCCTGGGCTCATCGTCATCCAGGAACGACTGGGCTGGAGGGGGGCAGAGGTTTGAGGGTAAAGGTTAGAAGTCCTCGTACATGATTGGCTCCCTCCTGGGCTCCTCGTCATCCAGGAACGACTGGGCTGGAGGGGGGCAGAGGTTTGAGGGTAAAGGTTAGAAGTCCTCGTACATGATTGGCTCCCTCCTGGGCTCCTCGTCATATTGGAACAATTGGGCTTCAGGGGTCAGAGGTGACAGGTCAGGAAAAAGAACACAAGCACTTTTTTATTTGACAAATTCAGATAGGCCCATCCCAGTTTGCACAATCGCATTTTATGAATGGCAATCTGAATGCACAGAGATACCGTGACGAGATCCTGAGGCCCATTGTCGTGCCATTCATCCACCGCCATCACCTCATGTTTCAGCATGATAATGACCCGCCCCCATATGGCACAAAGATCTGTAACCAATTCTCAGAAGCTGAACATGTCCCAGTTCCACGACCTGCGTACACCAGACGTTGAGCATGTTTAGAATGCTCTGGAAAGACCCGTCTACCACAGTGTGTTGCAGCTCCCGCCAATTTCCAACAACTTTGCACAGCCATTGAAGAGGCAAATGGTGGTCACACCAGATAGTGAGTGGTTTTCTGATCCAAGCCCCTACTTTTTTAAAGGTATCCGTATTCCCAGTCCTGTGAAACCCATAAATTAGGGCCTAATGAATTTATATCAATTGACTAATTTCCTTATATGAACAGTAACTCAGAAATTGTTGCATGTTGTGTTTTTTTTTAAATATTTTGCAACTGACCTAAGATCAGTGTCTAGAGCCAACTTCACCCTGCACCCTTCCCGGCTCGGTTCCTAGTGAAAACGACCCTGGGCTGCAGGGGACAGACATTCAAGAAATACAGGTTAGAGGTCAGAGGTTGAGCTGCAGGAGGAGAGGTGTGGAGGGTGTGGGGGGGGGGGGTCAGACTGAGGTTAAATCAGGCAGTTCTAACGAGGAGGATACCGTTGGAGGGTTGTCATGGTTAACAACTGTAGTTAGGTTACTACTTGCTTCCACGGTTACCTGGCATGTTGTGGTCGATGTCTGCAGCGGTGCGGCTGGCCTGTGCGGCGGTGGGGGCGTCACTGTATCCATAGTCTCTGGCGTTGGGTGGGACCTGACACACACAATCAAACCGGGAACACTTACACGGAACACGTGGTGTTGGAATGACGGGAGATCAGGTTGGACACGGACTGATCTGTAAAACTGAGCCAGTGACTGTGACCACTCTGTCTCCCAGCTACTACAACACTAGACTGTGTTGACCACTCTGTCTCCCAGCTACTACAACACTAGACTGTGTCGACCACTCTGTCTCCCAGCTACTACAACACTAGACTGTGTTGACCACTCTGTATCCCAGCTACTACAACACTAGACTGTGTTGACCACTCTGTCTCCCAGCTACTACAACACTAGACTGTGTCGACCATTCTGTCTCCCAGCTACTACAACACTAGACTGTGTTGACCACTCTGTCTCTCAGCTACTACAACACTAGACTGAGACTGTGTTGACCACTCTGTCTCCCAGCTACTACAACACTAGACTGTGTTGACCACTCTGTCTCCCAGCTACTACAACACTGGACTGAGGCTGTGTTGACCACTCTGTCTCCCAGCTACTACAACACTAGACTGAGACTGTGTTGACCACTCTGTCTCTCAGCTACTACTCTGTCTCCCAGCTACTACAACACTAGACTGTGTTGACCACTCTGTCTCCCAGCTACTACAACACTAGACTGTGTCGACCACTCTGTCTCCCAGCTACTACAACACTAGACTGTGTTGACCACTCTGTCTCCCAGCTACTACAACACTAGACTGTGTTGACCACTCTGTCTCCCAGCTACTACAACACTAGACTGTGTCGACCACTCTGTCTCTCAGCTACTACAACACTAGACTGTGTCGACCACTCTGTCTCCCAGCTACTACAACACTGGATTGAGACTGTGTCGACCACTCTGTCTCCCAGCTACTACAACACTGGACTGAGACTGTGTTGACCACTCTGTCTCCCAGGTACTACAACACTAGACTGTGTTGACCACTCTGTCTCCCAGCTACTACAACACTAGACTGAGGCTGTGTTGACCACTCTGTCTCCCAGCTACTACAACACTGGACTGAGACTGTGTTGACCACTCTGTCTCCCAGCTACTACAACACTGGACTGAGACTGTGTTGACCACTCTGTCTCCCAGCTACTACAACACTAGACTGTGTTGACCACTCTGTCTCCCAGCTACTACAACACTAGACTGTGTTGACCACTCTGTCTCCCAGCTACTACAACACTAGACTGTGTTGACCACTCTGTCTCCCAGCTACTACAACACTAGACTGTGTTGACCACTCTGTCTCCCAGCTACTACAACACTAGACTGTGTTGACCACTCTGTCTCCCAGCTACTACAACACTAGACTGTGTTGACCACTCTGTCTCCCAGCTACTACAACACTAGACTGTGTTGACCACTCTGTCTCCCAGCTACTACAACACTAGACTGTGTTGACCACTCTGTCTCCCAGCTACTACAACACTAGACTGAGGCTGTGTCTGACCACTCTGTCTCCCAGCTACTACAACACTAGACTGTGTTGACCACTCTGTCTCCCAGCTACTACAACACTTGACCACTCTGTCTCCCAGCTACTACAACACTAGACTGTGTTGACCACTCTGTCTCCCAGCTACTACAACACTAGACTGTGTTGACCACTCTGTCTCCCAGCTACTACAACACTAGACTGTGTTGACCACTCTGTCTCCCAGCTACTACAACACTAGACTGTGTCGACCACTCTGTCTCCCAGCTACTACAACACTGGACTGAGGCTGTGTTGACCACTCTGTCTCCCAGCTACTACAACACTAGACTGTGTCGACCACTCTGTCTCCCAGCTACTACAACACTAGACTGTGTTGACCACTCTGTCTCCCAGCTACTACAACACTAGACTGTGTTGACCACTCTGTCTCCCAGCTACTACAACACTAGACTGTGTTGACCACTCTGTCTCCCAGCTACTACAACACTAGACTGTGTTGACCACTCTGTCTCCCAGCTACTACAACACTAGACTGTGTTGACCACTCTGTCTCCCAGCTACTACAACACTAGACTGTGTTGACCACTCTGTCTCCCAGCTACTACAACACTAGACTGTGTTGACCACTCTGTCTCCCAGCTACTACAACACTAGACTGTGTTGACCACTCTGTCTCCCAGCTACTACAACACTAGACTGTGTTGACCACTCTGTCTCCCAGCTACTACAACACTAGACTGTGTTGACCACTCTGTCTCCCAGCTACTACAACACTAGACTGTGTTGACCACTCTGTCTCCCAGCTACTACAACACTAGACTGTGTTGACCACTCTGTCTCCCAGCTACTACAACACTAGACTGTGTTGACCACTCTGTCTCCCAGCTACTACAACACTAGACTGTGTTGACCACTCTGTCTCCCAGCTACTACAACACTAGACTGTGTTGACCACTCTGTCTCCCAGCTACTACAACACTAGACTGTGTTGACCACTCTGTCTCCCAGCTACTACAACACTAGACTGTGTTGACCACTCTGTCTCCCAGCTACTACAACACTAGACTGTGTTGACCACTCTGTCTCCCAGCTACTACAACACTAGACTGTGTTGACCACTCTTGTGTAACAGGAAGCTGGTTTGATGATGATGTCTTTTCTTCTGTGTCAAATATACCAGATATTGTTGTTGTGTGGAGAGGGGGGGCAGAGAGAACAGGGGGGGCAGAGAGAACAGAGGGGGGGCAGAGAGAACAGGGGGGCAGAGAGAACAGGGGGGGGCAGAGAGAACAGGGGGGGCCAGAGAGAACAGGGGGGCCAGAGAGAACAGGGGTGGCCAGAGAGAACTGGGGGGGCCAGAGAGAACAGAGACGATAACTATGGCAGAGGAGTTGGCTAGGTACTGCACTGTTTCAGCTGTCGTGGGCAGCCTAGCTGTTTGGAGAAGGAGGCGCTTCCTGTACTGTTGGTTGCCATGCATACAGGGAACTTTGAAATGTTTGGATCCATTTTTAATGTACATTTGATGGGTGGATTCAAAGAAAGTATTTAAATGTGTGTGTGTGTGTGTACCTGGCTCTGGGGGTCAGAGGCCTGGAACATGGGGTCAAAGGTCACCTGGTCGGGGTCACTCATCTCTGACTGGGGGCCCTGAGACGACCTGAGAGAGAAGAGGAGTGCGTGAGGTGAGGTGGAGTGAGTGAGTGAGTGAGTGAGTGAGTGAGTGAGTGAGTGAGTGTGTGTGTTACTGACTGTGCATTGGGTCTGGTCCTCTGTCTCAGTGCTTCTCCCAGAGGGGAGTGCTCCAGCCTCTTGAACTTCTCCTGACAATGTTTCATGTACGACATCTTCCCTGCCAGGTAGCCACACAGCCCCGCAACTGGACACACACATCTGTATTACAATCTCATAATAACAATGCACACACACTTTTTTTATACACAAACATCTGTGTTCAGTGAACTCACAGGCCACTTTAGGGAGAGATCCAAACCTGGACGACAACGTCAGAGCTCCTAAAACACAGGAAGGAACACAGGAGAGTCAGTCTTGATGTCACCAGGGTTAAGACAGGAAGGAACACAGAGTCAGTCTTGATGTCATCAGGGTTAAGACAGGAAGGAACACAGGAGAGTCAGTCTTGATGTCACCAGGGTTAAGACAGGAAGGAACACAGGAGAGTCGGTCTTGATGTCACTAGTCCAATTCATGGTAGAAAAGGCAAATGTCGACCAGGTGGGTTGCAGACACTCAAAAGATGTATAGGTGTGATACATCTGCAGCCCTCTGCAGAAAACCTCCATCTTTTTGGCTGCCATCTCTGCACGTTCCTCTTGGACGCCACGTGTCATTACGGTATCTCTAACCGGAAGCTACTATTCTATATCAGAGTATTGAGATGCTCTCCTAGATCATACACTATCATACACTAAGATAAAGTGATGATGGAAATGGGAGGTGGGCCTACCTCTATGGATGAGGCCTTGAGTGACAAGCATGCTGACCACTGAGAAGGGCACGGCTGTAGGAAGGGAGGGGAGAAACCAGGTTAGAATCACATGTGCACCAATACCTGTACATAGAAGGAATGATATATTGAGCATGAACTTGACTCCTGTCAAACACAGACTCCTGTAAAATCTATTGCTATTTTGTGAGTCTGGTGTTGCCCATGGTAACTTACACCTGTACCAGAAACTCTCCTGGTTGCACTCTCTGAAGACTCTCCTCTCATCTTCTGTGGGGATATAGTCCATTCCTACAGGACTCTATACACACACACACACGGGTTAGCTGTCCCAAAAACGAACCTTGATTGATTGATTTTATATATATATATATATATATATACACACACATATATTCATTGACGTAACCGTTTTTTTTTTTTGTGGTTGTCAAGAATTCGAGTGCATAGAAAACGTTGACTAGTTAGCCTCCAGCTTGCTAGTAGCAGTAAGCATGTTAAATGACTGCAAGTGACAGATGAGGCTAGCTAGGGAACAGTAGCTTAGTTACTGGAGCAGCTTTCTGTTGCGTGTTTACCTGTGCTTCGCCCTGTCGCTCATCTGTGAATCCCGTAGACATTGGTGTCATATTGTAAAACTAAGTCGGTCAACTTTGTCTTTCAGAGCATGTATAGCAACAACTGGCACAGACACACTCCCCGTATTGATTTCGTAAATGTCTGGTACAAATTCATAGCATGAATAGCAAAAAACGTGCACAGACACACTCCTTGTATTTGATTTCGTAAATATTTGGTTTCAATGTCATTGCATGGAGCGAAGCTGACCCGGAAGTAGTAGTAGCCATGGAACGGGAAGTTTAACGCGGACTTTTATTTTGAATGTTTTTCTTAGCAGTAAAATCGCATTCATAGAGGAACAACATTATACGAGGAAATTTATTCCAGCTCCTTTTTTTCTAAATCCAATTATCATATTAACCCCATATGGCCAATATACCACGGCTAATGGCTGTTCTTATGCACGACACAAACCTCGCATGTTTTTGGTCTGATCATAGATTATCATTTAGATTGCTGCTGTCTGCTGCTATGATACAAACCACACGACGTGGAGGTTTGCTATCAATGTGCATTATATCTCACAAGAGGGCAAGGGGTAGGGATAAAGATGAAACGCTAATGCATATTCTGATTGATAGCAAATGGAGCTGCCCACACACAAACAAACACACACCTCGGCGCACTCCGATCACGAGTATCATCCTGCCAATTTACAGATACAATTACAAATACGAGTATGGCCATGTCACTGTACATAGATCTTTCTATTGTGTTATTGACTACGTTTGTGTATGTGTAACTCTGTGTTGTTTTTGTCGCACTGCTTTGCTTTATTCTTGGCCAGGTCGCAGTTTGAAAATTAGAACTTGTTCCCAACTAGCCGACCTGGTGAAATAAAACAATTAATTAAAAACCACCCATTGTAGCTACTACTGTGTCTTTGTTGACGTTGAAGTAGTAGGCTACTGTTTCTCCTCTGTATCTGTGGGTCGTATGCCACCCTGTGGTTGATGGTGGAGTCATATTTTACTGAGAGCAGAAAACAAGCGTGATGAAACTATTCCTACAACGTCTGGAACGCTACAAAACACCAGAAATAAGTGGTGTCTTTCGGTTGGCTGTGTGCACGAATGTGATTTCAGCATTTTGGTACATCGCCCTACTTGTGTGTAACCAGACGGACATTTAGAGAAAATATTCAATGTGTATATAATTTCTACCGTGTTGCTTGATGGGATAATAGTTGGTCCGTGATATAATATAGTAAAACAAAATGTATTGCTTTTTCTTCGCCTTGTCCGCAACTGTATTCGTAAATGTCATTAAACCCTGCTCAATATGATGTGGTATTATCAGTAGTAGAAGTGGTAACCGTGAGTCAAACCCCTTTGTCCTGGAAGGAGTGCTCCTCTACCAACGTGTACAACTCATACTTACCTGGCAAGGGAGACACCGTGATCACGAAGGCGGTTCACCCAGGGCGAGGCTCAGCCATTGCACTCCGGCTGTGCTGACCCCTGCGAATTTCTCAAATGTGGAAATCTCGATTGCATAATTTCTGGTAGTGGGGGACTGCGTTCGCGCTCTCCCCTGATCTTGATGTTAAAAATAATGTAGGAACATCATTTGATGTGTTTTAAGTCACAGTTCTACTGAGGTTCGTGTTGAGAAGGACGTTTGTCAAAATGTATATGTTCTTATATGATGAATGGCTATAGAATGTAGGGTCTGTTAAAAAGTCAACTAAGGCCTCAAGAGATACATTTGTCTTCTGATAACCCGCATGTGTGTGATGTGTTATTGTAGCACTGGTGATTATGCCTGTCATGGCCTGATAATGTCAAGGAAAAGGCCTACTTGTGAATGGATCATTTTGTGCCCTCATGACGTAATCTGGATTGAGGTCTTTTATTTGCTAGATTATTAAATCATTTATAGGACAGTTTGTAATTTAAGACCACAGTAAATGTCAAACATTACCATGCCACAGTCATTGCCCTGGTCAACCATTACCATGCCAGAGACATTTCCCTGGACAACTATTACCATGACAACAGACATTTCCTTGTTCAACCATTGCCATGCCATAGACAAGTCCCTGGTCTACCATGCCACAGACATTTCCCTGGTCAACCATTACCATGCCACAGTAATTTCCCTGGTCAACCATTACCATGCCACAAACATTTCCCTGGTAAACCATTACCATGCCACAGTAATTTCCCTGGTCAACCATTACCATGCCACAGTCATTTCCCTGGTCAACCATTACCATGACAACAGTCATTTTCCCTGGTCAACCATTACCTTGACAACAGTCATTTCCCTGGTCAACCATTACCTTGCCAAAGACATTTCCCTGGTCAACCATTACCACGACAACAGACATTTCCCTGGTCAACCATTACCATGCCACAGACATTTCCCTGGTCAACCATTACCATGCCACAGTCATTTCCCTGGTCAACCATTACCATGACAACAGTCATTTTCCCTGGTCAACCATTACCTTGACAACAGTCATTTCCCTGGTCAACCATTACCATTCCACAGTCATTTCCCTGGTCAACCATTACCATGACAACAGACATTTCCCTGGTCAACCATTACCATGACAACAGACATTTCCCTGGTCAACCATTACCTTGACAACAGTCATTGCCCTGGTCAACCATTACCACGCCACAGACATGTCACTGGTCCACTTATTTCCTGATGAAGTCAGTCAAAACGGAGATGTCAGTGGAGTGAGTCTTTCTAAAACCAGACTGTAGTTCCTATAAGAGTGTTCTTGACAGTATATTCATCCATCTATTCATACATGACTTTTTCCAGCACCTTAGACTGCACACTCAAAATAGATACAGGTCTGTTTTGCTGTCCTTCTTGTGGATATGGGTCACTCTAACATTGGCCATATACAACAAACCTTAAATTGGCATTATTGCTATTACAAACGGGTTAAAAACTACATTAGACCAGCAAAAACATTTGTTTTTGTCAATCTGCATTCAGGGCTCAAACCACCCTGTTTATCATTTATAATAGATCACCTGTCTGAAAAGTACGACAAACTATGAGTTGTAGTAGTCTACTCAATTGGCCCAGCGTTGTCCAAGTTTGGCCGGTGTAGGCCGTCATTGTAAATAAGAATTTGTTGCCTAGTTAAATTAATACGATTATGATCCAAGTCTTTTTTTGTAATTTTTTATTTTTTATTTTTTTTATTTCACCTTTATTTAACCAGGTAGGCTAGTTGAGAACAAGTTCTCATTTGCAACTGCGACCTGGCCAAGATAAAGCATAGCAGTGTGAACAGACAACACAGAGTTACACATGGAGTAAACAATAAACAAGTCAATAACACAGTAGAAAAAAAAGAGAGTCTATATACATTGTGTGCAAAAGGCATGAGGAGGTAGGCAAATAATTACAATTTTGCAGATTAACACTGGAGTGATAAATGATCAGATGGTCATGTACAGGTAGAGATATTGGTGTGCAAAAGAGCAGAAAAGTAAATAAATAAAAACAGTATGGGGATGAGGTAGGTAAAATTGGGTGGGCTTTTTACCGATAGACTATGTACAGCTGCAGCAGATGTTTGAAGTTGGTGAGGGAGATAAAAGTCTCCAACTTCAGCGATTTTTGCAATTCTTTCCAGTCACAGGCAGCAGAGAACTGGAATAATCTGTGATCGGAATAAACTTCTTTTTTTTTTTCGGGTGCCAGCAAGATTTTCTCAATCATGTGCGTGATCTAAAATCAATCACCTGGCTAGTTTGTATGTGTGGAAAGAGGAGGGCGGGGCAGTAGGTTGATCCTGCTGCTCTGATTGGATAGAGTGAAGCTGTAGTTCTTCCACCGCTGGCTTCCTCATTTCATCCAATCTCTTTTCCTGGCGTGTTTCTGGTCTGATCATAGTGTAATCATTCAGATTTATGCTGCCTGCTACTGTGACAAATAACAAATACGAGTATGGCCATGTCAGCACACCCCGAGTAGCTACTACTGTGTCTTGTTGATGAAGTAGTAGGCTACTGTTTCTCCTCCGTATCTGTGGGTCGTATGCCACCCTGTGGTCGATGGTGGAATCATATTTTACTGAGAGCAGAAAACAAGCGTGATGAAACTATTCCTACAACGTCTGGAACGCTACAAAACACCAGAAATAAGTGGTGTCTTTCGGTTGGCTGTGTGCACGAATGTGATTTCAGCATTTTGGTACATCGCCCTACTTGTGTGTAACCAAACCAACATTTAGACAAAAAATGCAATGTATATAGAATTTCTACCGTGTTGCATGATGGGTAAAGAGTCGGTCCGTGATATAATATAGTAAAACAAAATGTATTGCTTTTCCTTCGCCTTGTCCGCAACTTTATTCGTAAATGTCATTAAACCCTGCTCAATATGATGTGGTATTATCAGTAGTAGAAGTGGTAACCGTGAGTCAAACACCTTTGTCCTGGAAGGAGTCCGCCTCTACCAACGTGTACAACTCATACTTACCTGGCAAGGGAGACACCGTGATCACGAAGGCGGTTCACCCAGGGCGAGGCTCAGCCATTGCACTCCGGCTGTGCTGACCCCTGCGAATTTCTCAAATGTGGAAATCTCGATTGCATAATTTCTGGTAGTGGGGGACTGCGTTCGCGCTCTCCCCTGATCTTGATGTTAAAAATAAGTTCACCTTAAGATGTAGTTGATAGTCGGAGTGTTGACTCTTGTTTATGTAGAGTTTCCTGTATCAGGAGATTTATCACCTAGTGGGGTGTAATCCCAGTCCTAGTGGTGTGTAATCCTAGTGGTGTGTCGTAGCACACAGACAGAGCAACATAGGACAAGGGAGACGTAGCATACAGACAGAGCAACATAGGACAAGGGTGACGTAGCATACAGACAGAGCAACATAGGACAAGGGAGACGTAGCACACAGACAGAGCAACATAGGACAAGGGTGACGTAGCATACAGACAGAGCAACATAGGACAAGGGTGACGTAGCATACAGACAGAGCAACATAGGACAAGACATAGCATACACGCAGAGCAACATAGGACAAGGGAGACGTAGCATACAGACAGAGCAACATAGGACAAGACATAGCATACACGCAGAGCAACATAGGACAAGGGAGACGTAGCATACAGACAGAGAAACATAGGACAAGGGTGACGTAGCATACAGACAGAGCAACATAGGACAAGGGAGACGTAGCATACAGACAGAGCAACATAGGACAAGACATAGCATACACGCAGAGCAACATAGGACAAGGGAGACGTAGCATACAGACAGAGCAACATAGGACAAGACATAGCATACACGCAGAGCAACATAGGACAAGGGAGACATAGCATACAGACAGAGCAACATAGGACAAGACATAGCATACACGCAGAGCAACATAGGACAAGGGAGACGTAGCATACAGACAGAGCAACATAGGACAAGACATAGCATACACGCAGAGCAACATAGGACAAGGGAGACGTAGCATACAGACAGAGCAACATAGGACAAGACATAGCATACACGCAGAGCAACATAGGACAAAGGGAGACGTAGCATACAGACAGAGCAACATAGGACAAGACATAGCATACACGCAGAGCAACATAGGACAAGGGAGACGTAGCATACAGACAGAGCAACATAGGACAAGACATAGCAGACACGCAGAGCAACATAGCACAAGGGAGACGTAGCATACACGCAGAGCAACATAGGACAAGGGAGACGTAGCATACAGACAGAGCAACATAGGACAAGACATAGCATACACGCAGAGCAACATAGGACAAGGGAGACGTAGCATACAGACAGAGCAACATAGGACAAGGGAGACGTAGCGTACAGACAGAGCAACATGGAACAAAAAGCAACAAGAAAAAATCCATAAAAGTGTTTCCACACCTCAGAAGCTACAGACAACCGACAACATAGAAAGCGGCAACACACAGCTAGGGATTATGTTCACAAATCTGATTGACCTTTAGCCATGTCTTCAAGCATTTTGTGAAAGTGTGATTGGTGGTGCAGTTACGTGTGTCTGATGGCAGTGTATTCCAGACATGGGAAGCTCTCACAGAGAAAACAGATTGACTTTACCTTTCCTTAAGGGAACTATACAGTCACCTCTCAGTGGAGGACCTTGTGGCTCTGCTGCCATATGTTAGGGTTTTCTGTTTAACAAAAATACTGCGTGGAGGGGGAGGAGCCAGGTCATTTAGGATCTTGAATACAAGACATGCGTCGGTGTAGAATTGAGGCAAAGATGAACGGAGCAAAGTACAGAGAGATCCTTGATGAAAACCTGCTCCAGAGCACTCATGACCTCAGACTGGGGCGAAGGTTCACCTTTAAACAGGTCAACAACCCTAAGCACACAGCCAAGACAACACAGGAATGGCTTCGGGACAAGTCTCTGAATGTCCTTTTGTGGCCCAGCCAGAGCCCGGACTTGAACCCGATCGAACATCTCTGGGGAGACCTGAAAGCAACGCTCCCCATCCAACCTGACAGAGCTTGAGAGGATCTTCAGAGAAGAATGGGAGAAACTCCCCAAATACAGGTGTGCCAAGTTTGTAGCGTCATGCCCAAGAAGACTCGAGGCTGTAATCGCTGCCAAAAGTTCTTCAACAAAGTACTAAGTAAAGGGTCTAAATACTTAACTAAATGTCATATTTACATTTACATTTACATTTACATTTAAGTCATTTAGCAGACGCTCTTATCCAGAGCGACTTACAAATTGGACATTTCAGTAGATTTTTTCCCCTACATTTTTAAACATTTCTTAACTTTTTTGCTTTGTCATTATGGGGCATTGTGATGTCATTATGGGGCATTGTGATGTCATTGTGGGGCATTGTGTGTAGATTGATGAGGATTATTATTTTTCATCCATTTTAGAATAAGGCTGTAATGCAACAAAATGTGGAAGAAGTCAAGGGGTCTGAATACTTTCCGAATGCACTGTACCCCTTATGGCTTGTAATGTAGCCTCTATGTATCCCTTATGGCTTCTAATGTAGTCTATATGTATCCCTTATGGCTTCTAATGTAGTCTATATGTATCCCTTATGGCCTCTAATGTAGCCTCTATGTATCCCTTAAGGCCTTTAATGTAGTCCATGTATCCCTATGGCTTCTAATGTAGTCCATGTATCACTTATGGCTTCTAATGTAGCCTCTATGTATCCCTATGGCTTCTAATGTAGTCTATATGTATCCCCTATGGTCTTTAATGTAGTCTATATATCCCTTATAACTTCTAATGTAGTCTATATGTATCCCTTATGGCTTCTAATGTAGTCTATATGTATCCCTTATGGTCTCTAATGTAGTCTATGTATCCCTTATGGCTTCTAATGTAGTCTATATGTATCCCTTATGGCTTCTAATGTAGTCTATATGTATCCCTTATGGCTTCTAATGTAGTCTATATGTATCCCTTATGGCTTCTAATGTAGTCTATATGTATCCCTTATGGCTTCTAATGTAGTCCATGTATTGCTTATGGCTTCTAATGTAGTCTATGTATCCCTTATGGCTTCTAATGGAGCCTCTATGTATCCCTTATGGTCTCTAATATAGTCTATATGTATCCCTTATGGCTTCTAATGTAGTCTATATGTATCCCTTATGGCTTCTAATGTAGTCTATATTTATCCCTTATGGCTTCTAATGTAGTCTATATTTATCCCTTATGGCTTGTAATGTAGTCTATATTTATCCCTTATGGCTTCTAATGTGGTCTCTATGTATCCCTTACGGTTTCTAATGTAGTCTATATGTATCCCTATGACCTCTAATGTAGTCTATATGTACCCCTTATGGCTTCTAATGTAGTCTATATGTATCCCTTATGGCTTCTAATGTCGTCTATATGTACCCATTATGGCCTCTAATGTAGTCTGTGTCCCGTACTGTAGCTAAACATGAACAGGACAAAGCCTTTGGCCTCGATTGAGGGCTCTATTTAATGTGTTAATCACTGAAGCATTAGTTTCCACCATAGAAATGTCAAGGGTAATTTCTGATTGAGTCGACATGTGCACCGTTTACCGTGAACGCAGTCTCCTCGAGGGCGGGAACGTTGCCTTTCAAAGACTATAATCTGCTATCATATACCACACCCCCTCGGGCCTTATTGCTCCATTACCCCTCCGTCAGACATAGAGGAAGGAAGAGAGAAGACACACCACCCGGCCTCACACACACACAGAAACCACCCGGCCTCACACACACAGAAACCACCCGGCCTCACGCACACAGAAACCACCCGGCCACACGCACACACACACCAACCAGCCAGCCAGCCACACACACCAGCCAGCCAGCCACACCAGCCAGCCAGCCACACACACCAGCCAGCCAGCCAGCCAGCCAGCCACACACACACACCAGCCAGCCACACACACCAGCCAGCCACACACACACACACCAGCCAGCCACACACACCAACCAGCCACACACACACATCAACCAGCCACACACACACATCAACCAGCCACACACACACATCAACCAGCCACACACACCAGCCAGCCAGCCACACACACACCAGCCAGCCACACCACACACCAGCCAGCCACACCACACACCAGCCAGCCACACCACACACCAGCCAGCCACACCACACACACACCAGCCAGCCACACACACACACCAGCCAGCCACACACACAGAAACCACAAAACACACACAGAAACCACCCAACACACACAGAAACCACCCAACACACACAGAAACCACCCAACACACACAGAAACCACCCAACACACAGAAGTTATCAAAAGCTTGTTTTTTAATTCAACAAATTGACATCTTTCAGCGAGGTGTTTGGTTAAGAAAATAGAGGGATGAAAATAAATGACAGAACATGAGGGTTGTTTATGATCGTCATGACTACGAAGGGAACAGGTAAACAACAACGATCTCTGAGCATGATCAACTACAACAGTGCTCTGAGGGAGAGAGGAGAGAGAGAAAGATGGAGGGACGTATAGAGGGAAACAGACGGAGAGATGAGGAGAGGGAGAGGAGGGTGTTCTCTTCATCACTCCATGGTGTCCTGGTTCTCCTGGTCTCCTCCCATGTAGACAGAGAGAGAGAGAGAGAGATGAAGAGGGACAGAGGGAGAGGAGGGTGTTCTCTTCATCACTCCATGGTGTCCTGGTTCTCCTGGTCTCCTCCCATGTCATCACTAGGCTCCTTGCCCTCCTTGCTCCTCTTGCTCTTCTTGTGTTTGTGTCTCCTGTGACCGTCTCCTTCTTCACTATCATGTCTCCTCCTGCTGCTACTGCTCAGAGTGAGAGGGGGAGGGAGAGAGACAGACAGAGAGAGACAGAGAGGAGAGAGAGGGGGAGGGAGAGAGAGACAGAGAGGAGAGAGAGAGGGAGGGAGAGAGAGGAGAGGGAGGGGGAGGGAGAGAGAGACAGACGGGGGAGAGGGAGGGGGAGGGGAGAGAGAGAGATGGGGGAGGGGAGAGAGAGAGAGAGACGGGGGAGAGGGAGGGGGGAGGGGAGAGAGAGAGAGAGAGAGAGACACAGAGACAGGAGAGAGAGAGAGAGAGACAGAGAGAGACAGAGAGACAGACGGGGGGAGAGGGAGGGGAGGGAGAGAGAGACAGAGAGGAGAGAGAGGGGGAGGGAGAGAGAGACAGGGGGAGAGGGAGGGGGAGGGAGAGAGACACAGAGAGAGAGGGACAGAGAGGAGAGAGAGGGGGAGAGAGAGAGAGAGAGGGGAGAGAGAGAGAGACAGTTCTGATTCTGATACAACAAAGAGGTGAAATAGTGTGTGTGTGTGTGTGTGTGTGTGTGTGTGTGTGTGTGTGTGTGTGTGTGTGGCGTACCTGCGTGATGACTTGTGTCTCCCCTCCTCCTTCTCTCTGTGTCTTCTCTCTCTGTGTCTCTCCTCCTTCTCACGGCTCGACCGGTCTCTGTGACGCTCCCCGCCTCCACCACCACGCTCACCACCACTGCCACGGTCACCGCCACGCTCTCCCCCTCCGCGGTCACCTCCACGGTCTACGCCGCCACGCTCCCCTCCTCCGCGGTCACCTCCTCCGCGGTCACCGCCGCTGTAGCCACGCTCCGCCTGGTATTCCCGGTAACCACGGTACCGCTCCTCGTCACTATGGAGACCACAGACAGACAGAATATCTCATTGGACGCTGGACAGTGACATGACTTATCATCTTTTCTGATTGGACAGTGACATGAGTTCTGTCAATCTGTCGGTCGTTGTTTAACCTCTCTTGGGTAGGGGGCAGTATTTTCACGTCCGGATGAAAAGCGTGCCCAAAGTAAACTGCCTGCTACTCAGGCCCAGAAGCTAGGATATGCATATATTTGTATATTTGGATAGAAAACACCCTATAAAGTTTCTAAAACTGTTAAAATAATGTCTGTGAGTATAACAGAACTGAAATGGCAGGCGAAACACTAACAAGAAGTTAAGCTTGATTTTGATGTATAACACTTGTACTTTACATTAATGTTAAATATTTATATTTCCGTAATTTGAATTTCACGCTCTGTAATTTCACAGAATGTTGGCCAGGTGGGACGCTACCGTCCAGCCTGCCCTGAAGAAGTTAAACAGATCTTTTCTGATTAGACAGTGAGATGAGGTGTGCCTGTTGGTCGTTGGCTTTCGACCTTCGTCTCTCCCGAGCCCGTACGGGAGTTGTAGCGATGAGACAAGATAGTATGTACTAAACAATTGGATGCCACGAAATTGGAGAGAAAAGGGAGTAAAATTCAAAATAAAATAAATATATATATATATAAAAAGAATGTGCTGTAAGCGCACTCCACAGCATGCTATCGTATTCAATATGTTTCTATAGCTCAACTGGTTTGTGCGTTGCCAAGAAATGCGGTCACTTGTGTTAGCGAGCAGAGGACCACTGGTCCGAGTCCGGTACTGGGACAGTGGGGGAAGATATACTGTTAGGAGAACACTGTCGCCTCGTCGTCCTCGACTAACCCATTGCGGCCTTGTCGTTCTCGACTAACCCATTGCGGCCTCGTCGTTCTCGACTAACCCATTGCGGCCTCGTCGTTCTCGACTAACCCATTGCGGCCTCGTCGTTCTCGACTAACCCATTGCGGCCTCGTCGTTCTCGACTAACCCATTGCGGCCTCGTCGTTCTCGACTAACCCATTGCGGCCTCGTCGTTCTCGACTAACCCATTGCGGCCTCGTCGTTCTCGACTAACCCATTGCGGCCTCGTCGTTCTCGACTAACCCATTGCGGCCTCGTCGTTCTCGACTAACCCATTGCGGCCTCGTCGTTCTCGACTAACCCATTGCGGCCTCGTCGTTCTCGACTAACCCATTGCGGCCTCGTCGTTCTCGATTAACCCATTGCGGCCTCGTCGTTCTCGACTAACCCATTGCGGCCTCGTCGTTCTCGACTAACCCATTGCGGCCTCGTCGTTCTCGACTAACCCATTGCGGCCTCGTCGTTCTCGACTAACCCATTGTGGCCTCGTCGTTCTCGAATAACCCATCGTGGCCTCGTCGTTCTCGACTAACCCATCGTGGCCTCGTCGTTCTCGACTAACCTGTTGTAAGCCATAGTGGAGGGGCTGTGCTCTCGCTCTCTCTCCCTCTCATGTGGTCTCTCCCTGGGTCTCTCTCTCTCCTTCTCCCTCTTGTCCTCCCGTCTGGGTCCTGGTCCTGGTCCTGGCCCCGGCCCTGGTGGGTGGTAGTACAGTAAAGAACATCAGGTCAGACTGATTGATTGGTTATTGATTGACAGGTTGATTGATTGATCACTAGTAAAAAAACATTAGCTGAAACCCCAAAACAGTTTATAGAGGCGCTGACAAACAGAGAGTAAGGCTGGGATTCTATCTGATCCTGCTTCGTCAGCTGTGACCCTTTTGAAAGGCAATGTTCCCGTGTTCACGGAGACCGTCGTCACGGTAACCGCTGCATAGGTCAGCTCAATCAGATATGACCTTTAAATTCTGCTATGACACAGATCTACCGCTGATCACATTAAATAAGTACATTGTCTGTACCACCCTCCTGTTTTGGTTTACCTGGAGGGTGGGCCGGTTTACCTGGAGGGTGGGCCGGTTTACCTGGAGGGTGGGCCGGTTTACCTGGAGGGTAGACCGGTTTACCTGGAGGGTAGATCGGTTTACCTGGAGGGTAGATCGGTTTACCTGGAGGGTAGGCTGGTTTACCTGGAGGGTGGGCCGGTTTACCTGGAGGGTGGGCCGGTTTACCTGGAGGGTGGGCCGGTTTACCTGGAGGGTGGGCCGGTTTACCTGGAGGGTAGACCGGTTTACCTGGAGGGTAGATCGGTTTACCTGGAGGGTAGGCTGGTTTACCTGGAGGGTAGGCTGGTTTACCTGGAGGGTAGTAGTCCCACTGTTTAGACTGGTCCATCATAGGAGGCCATGGAGACACCACACCTGGCATAGGAGGAGGGTAGCCACCTGGAGAGGAGGAGGATATACTGTAGTGATGAAGAGGAGGAGGATATACTGTGGTGATATACTGTAGTGATGTACTGTAGTGAGGAGGATATACTGTAGTGATATACTGTAGTGATGAGGACATACTGTAGTGATATACTGTAGTGATGAGGACATACTGTAGTGATATACTGTAGTGAGGAGGATAAACTGTAGTGATATACTGTAGTGAGGAGGATAAACTGTAGTGATATACTGTAGTGAGGAGGATAAACTGTAGTGATATACTGTAGTGATATACTGTAGTGATATACTGTAGTGATATACTGTAGTGAGGAGGATATACTGTAGTGAGGAGGATATACTGTAGTGATATACTGTAGTGATATACTGTAGTGATGAGGATATACTGTAGTGATGAGGACATACTGTAGTGATATACTGTAGTGATGAGGATATACTGTAGTGATGAGGATATACTGTAGTGATATACTGTAGTGATGAGGATATACTGTAGAGATATACTGTAGTGATGAGGATATACTGTAGAGATATACTGTAGTGATGAGGATATACTGTAGTGATATACTGTGGTGATATACTGTAGTGATACACTGTAGTGAGGAGGATATACTGTAGAGATATACTGTAGTGATGAGGATGTACTGTAGTGATGAGGACATACTGTAGTGATATACTGTAGTGATACACTGTAGTGATACACTGTAGTGAGGAGGATATACTGTAGTGATATACTGTAGTGATATACTGTAGTGATATACTGTGAGGAGGAGGACATACTGTAGTGATGAGGATATACTGTAGTGATATACTGTAGTGATGAGGATATACTGTAGAGATATACTGTAGTGATATACTGTAGTGATGAGGATATACTGTAGTGATATACTGTAGTGATACACTGTAGTGATACACTGTAGTGAGGAGGATATACTGTAGTGATATACTGTAGTGATATACTGTAGTGATATACTGTGAGGAGGAGGACATACTGTAGTGAGGAGGATATACTGTAGTGATATACTGTAGTGATACACTGTAGTGATACACTGTAGTGAGGAGGATATACTGTAGTGATATACTGTAGTGATATACTGTAGTGATACACTGTAGTGATACACTGTAGTGAGGAGGATATACTGTAGTGATACACTGTAGTGAGGAGGATATACTGTAGTGATATACTGTAGTGATACACTGTAGTGAGGAGGATATACTGTAGTGATACACTGTAGTGAGGAGGATATACTGTAGTGATATACTGTAGTGATACACTGTAGTGAGGAGGATATACTGTAGTGATACACTGTAGTGATACACTGTAGTGAGGAGGATATACTGTAGTGATGTACTGTAGTGATGAGGACATACTGTAGTGATATACTGTAGTGATGAGGACATACTGTAGTGATACACTGTAGTGATGAGGACATACTGTAGTGATGAGGACATACTGTAGTGATATACTGTAGTGATGAGGATATACTGTAGTGATGAGGACATACTGTAGTGATATACTGTAGTGATGAGGATATACTGTAGTGATACACTGTAGTGAGGAGGATATTCTGTAGTGATACACTGTAGTGATATACTGTAGTGAGGAGGATATACTGTAGTGATGAGGACATACTGTAGTGATATACTGTAGTGATGAGGACATACTGTAGTGATATACTGTAGTGATGAGGATATACTGTAGTGATATACTGTAGTGATGAGGACATACTGTAGTGATATACTGTAGTGATGAGGACATACTGTAGTGATACACTGTAGTGAGGAGGATATACTGTAGTGATACACTGTAGTGAGGAGGATATACTGTAGTGATGAGGACATACTGTAGTGATATACTGTAGTGATGAGGACATACTGTAGTGATATACTGTAGTGATGAGGACATACTGTAGTGATATACTGTAGTGATGAGGACATACTGTAGTGATATACTGTAGTGATGAGGACATACTGTAGTGATACACTGTAGTGATGAGGACATAATGTAGTGATATACTGTAGTGATGAGGACATACTGTAGTGATGTACTGTAGTGATGAGGATATACTGTAGTGATATACTGTAGTGATGAGGACATACTGTAGTGATACACTGTAGTGATGTACTGTAGTGAGGAGGATATACTGTAGTGATACACTGTGAGGAGGATATACTGCGGTGATGTACTGTAGTGATGAGGACATACTGTAGTGATATACTGTAGTGATGTACTGTAGTGATGTACTGTAGTGAGGAGGATATACTGTAGTGATACACTGTAGTGAGGAGGATATACTGTAGTGATATACTATAGTGATGAGGATATACTGTAGTGATATACTGTAGTGATGAGGATGTACTGTAGTGATATACTGTAGTGATATACTGTAGTGATGAGGATGTACTGTAGTGATGTACTGTAGTGATATACTGTAGTGATGTACTGTAGTGATGTACTGTAGTGATGAGGATATACTGTAGTGATATACTGTAGTGATGAGGACATACTGTAGTGATATACTGTAGTGATGAGGACATACTGTAGTGATGAGGACATACTGTAGTGATGAGGACATACTGTAGTGATATACTGTAGTGATGAGGACATACTGTAGTGATACACTGTAGTGATGAGGACATACTGTAGTGATACACTGTAGTGATGAGGACATACTGTAGTGATACACTGTAGTGATGAGGACATACTGTAGTGATACACTGTAGTGATGAGGACATACTGTAGTGATATACTGTAGTGATGTACTGTAGTGATGAGGACATACTGTAGTGATGAGGACATACTGTAGTGATGAGGACATACTGTAGTGATACACTGTAGTGATGAGGACATACTGTAGTGATGAGGACATACTGTAGTGATACACTGTAGTGATGAGGACATACTGTAGTGATATACTGTAGTGATGTACTGTAGTGATGAGGACATACTGTAGTGATGAGGACATACTGTAGTGATACACTGTAGTGATGAGGACATACTGTAGTGATATACTGTAGTGATGTACTGTAGTGATGAGGACATACTGTAGTGATACACTGTAGTGATGAGGATGTACTGTAGTGATATACTGTAGTGATGAGGACATACTGTAGTGATATACTGTAGTGATGTACTGTAGTGATGAGGACATACTGTAGTGATATATTGTAGTGATGAGGACATACTGTAGTGATACACTGTAGTGATGAGGACATACTGTAGTGATACACTGTAGTGATGAGGACATACTGTAGTGATGTACTGTAGTGATGAGGACATACTGTAGTGATGTACTGTAGTGATGAGGACATACTGTAGTGATGTACTGTAGTGATGAGGACATACTGTAGTGATACACTGTAGTGATGAGGACATACTGTAGTGATACACTGTAGTGATGAGGACATACTGTAGTGATACACTGTAGTGATGAGGACATACTGTAGTGATGTACTGTAGTGATGAGGACATACTGTAGTGATATACTGTAGTGATGAGGACATACTGTAGTGATATACTGTAGTGATGAACTGTAGTGATATACTGTAGTGATATACTGTAGTGATATACTGTAGTGATGAACTGTAGTGATGAACTGTAGTGATATACTGTAGTGAAGAGGACATACCTGTCATAGGAGGAGGAAAACCACCTGAGGGACAATAAACATGATCAATTATTACAATATGGTGTGAACATATCAGTGGTTACCCACCTAAACACCTTCCATGTGGAGTTAAAATACTCCCCTTATCAATGGTTACCCACCTAAACACCTTCCATGAGTTACAATACTGCCCATATCAGTGGTTACCCACCTAAACACCTTCCATGAGTTAAAATACTCCCCTTATCAGTGGTTACCCACCTAAACACCTTCCATGAGTTACAATACTGCCCATATCAATGGTTACCCACCTAAACACCTTCCATGAGTTACAATACTCCCCTTATCAGTGGTTACCCACCTAAACACCTTCCATGAGTTACAATACTGCCCATATCAGTGTGTTCCCAGCTAAAACACCTTCCATGTGGAGTTAAAATACTGCCCATATCAGTGTGTTCCCACCTAAACACCTTCCATGTGGAGTTAAAATACTCCCCTTATCAATGACGGCCGAGACGATAGCAGTATCGTAAAAGACTAAACTGTTTGGTGCTTTAAAAACCTGATGGATGTCAAATATGGTGTTCTATAGCTTGGAAAATAAATACAATGTGACTGTTTCCCAACATCAGGGCCGTTTCCCAACATCAGGGCCGTTTCCCAACATCAGGGCCGTTTCCCAACATCAGGGCCGTTTCCCAACATCAGGGCCGTTTCCCAACATCAGGGCCGTTTCCCAACATCAGGGCCGTTTCCCAACATCAGGGCCGTTTCCCAACATCAGGGCCGTTTCCCAACATAATGATGTTTGTTTCCAGCATCAAGGCTATTCCCAACATAATGATGTTTGTTTCCAACATCAGGGCTGTTTTCCAACATCAGGGCTGTTTTCCAGCATCAGGGCTGTTTCCAACATCAGGGCCGTTTCCCAACATAATGATGTTTGTTTCCAACATCGGGGCTGTTTTCCAGCATCAGGGCTGTTTCCCAACATAATGATGTTTGTTTCCAACATCAGGGCTGTTTCCCAACATAATGATGTTTGTTTCCAACATCAGGGCTGTTTCCCAACATAATGATGTTTGTTTCCAACATCAGGGCTGTTTCCTAAAGAAGGTATTACATACTGAGCCAATCTGCTTTGTGTTGTGTTTCCTTGCCACGATACTAACGAGGATGGCGATACTGGTATCGTCCCGGCCCTAATATCAATCAAACTTTGGATCAAGTTCATAAATGTGTGCATCCCAACTGGCACCCTATTCCCTATATAGTGAACTACTTTAGACCAGAGCCCTATTCCCTATATAGTGAACTACTTTAGACCAGAGCCCTATGGAACCTTATTCCCTATATAGTGCACTACTTTAGACCAGAGCCCTATGGAACCCTATTCCCTATATAGTACACTACTTTAGACCAGAGCCCTATTCCCTATATAGTGCACTACTTTAGACCAGAGCTCTATTCCCTATATAGTGCACTACTTTAGACCAGAGCCCCATTTCCTATATAGTGCACTACTTTAGACCAGAGCCCTATGGCACCCTATTCCCTATATAGTGCACTACTTTAGACCAGAGCCCTATGGCACCCTATTCCCTATATAGTGCACTACTTTAGACCAGAGCCCTATAGAACCCTATTCCCTATATAGGGCACTACTTTAGACCAGAGCCCTATAGAACCCTATTCCCTATATAGTGCACTACTTTAGACCAGAGCCCTATGGCACCCTATTCCCTATATAGTGCACTACTTTAGACCAGAGCCCTATAGAACCCTATTCCCTATATAGGGCACTACTTTAGACCAGAGCCCTATAGAACCCTATTCCCTATATAGGGCACTACTTTAGACCAGAGCCCTATAGAACCCTATTCCCTATATAGTGCACTACTTTAGACCAGAGCCCTATAGAACCCTATTCCCTATATAGGGCACTACTTTAGACCAGAGCCCTATAGAACCCTATTCCCTATATAGGGCACTACTTTAGACCAGAGCCCTATGGAACCCTATTCCCTATATAGTGCACTACTTTAGACCAGAGCCCTATGGAACCCTATTCCCTATTTAGGGCACTACTTTAGACCAGAGCCCTATGGAACCCTATTCCCTATATAGGGCACTACTTTAGACCAGAGCCCGATGGCACCCTATCCCCTATATAGGGCACTACTTTTGACCACAGCCCTATTGACCCTGCTTAAAAGAAATGCATTATATTAGGCCAGATTGGCTCCCATTGGGACTCATCCTATATATCTTGTTAAATGAAGCCCATGGACTGAATTAATACCATTGAATATAATAATAACTTATTATTCATTGAAAGTGATTGAGAGTGAGGCTACATCAGAAATGGCACCTTAGTCAACGGTAGCGCACTACATAGGGAATAGGGATCCATTTTGGACAGATGTATATAATATAGAGTGAAAGTGTGTGTTGTCGCCCCCTACCTGTGGGGAAGGGGTATGGTGGAACAGGACGAACATCATATCCACCTGGATGCCCACTGCTATAAAAAAATAAAAAATAAATAAAAGTTAAATATATCAAAGTCGTCATGATCATTTTAACCAATACTTTAGATGCCATTTACATATTGATCCAATCAATCATATTAAATGGATATTTCAGGATTCTGGCAATGCTGCTCTTTATCTATTTCCCCAGTCAGATGGAGTCGTGGACACCGTGTTTATGTCTCTGTGTCCAGTATGAAGGAAGTTTAAGGTAGTATTCGTGAGCCAATGTTAAATAGAGTTAGCGCGTTGCCTGGAAGTCGATGGGTATCTACTAGCATGCTAGCAGATACCCATAGCATGCTAGCAGATACCCATAGCATGCTAGCAGATACCCATAGCATGCTAGCAGATACCCATAGCATGCTAGCAGATACCCATAGCATGCTAGCAGATACCCATAGCATGCTAGCAGATACCCATAGCATGCTAGCAGATACCCATAGCATGCTAGCAGATACCCATAGACTTCCAGTCAATATGCTAACGCAATTTAAACAGATCAGCTCTTCTGTAAATAATTGGGTTAACAGATCAGAATTGGGTTGCCTGTGTAAACGCTGCCTTAGATCTCTACAAGGTGAAGCTGTCTTACCTGTCCAAGGTGGGGATGAGAGATGGAGGGGGGCCGCTGGGAGGAGGGAAACCTGCACACACACAGTGTTACTATTAAGACAGACACATTCTAACTGTTGAGTCTATACCACATTATGACATCACCACACTGACACATTCTACCTGTTGAGTCTATACCACATTATGACATCACCACACTGACACATTCTAACTGTTGAGTCTATACCACATTATGACATCACCACACTGACACATTCTACCTGTTGAGTCTATACCACATTATGACATCACCACACTGACACATTCTAACTGTTGAGTCTATACCACATTATGACATCACCACACTGACACATTCTACCTGTTGCGTCTATACCACATTATGGCATCACCACACTGACACATTCTACCTGTTGAGTCTATACCACATTATGACATCACCACACTGACACATTCTACCTGTTGAGTCTATACCACATTATGACATCACCACACTGACACATTCTAACTGTTGAGTCTATACCACATTATGACATCACCACACTGACACATTCTACCTGTTGAGTCTATACCACATTATGACATCACCACACTGACACATTCTACCTGTTGAGTCTATACCACATTATGACATCACCACACTGACACATTCTACCTGTTGCGTCTATACCACATTATGACATCACCACACTGACACATTCCAACTGTTGAGTCTATACCACATTATGACATCACCACACTGACACATTCCAACTGTTGCATCTATACCACATTATGACATCACCACACTGACACATTCTACCTGTTGAGTCTATACCACATTATGACATCACCACACTGACACATTCTACCTGTTGCATCTATACCACATTATGACATCACCACACTGACACATTCTACCCGTTGAGTCTATACCACATTATGACATCACCACACTGACACATTCTACCTGTTGCATCTATACCACATTATGACATCACCACACTGACACATTCTAACTGTTGAGTCTATACCACATTATGACATCACCACACTGACACATTCTACCTGTTGAGTCTATACCACATTATGACATCACCACACTGACACATTCTACCTGTTGAGTCTATACCACATTATGACATCACCACACTGACACATTCTACCTGTTGCATCTATACCACATTATGACATCACCACACTGACACATTCTACCCGTTGAGTCTATACCACATTATGACATCACCACACTGACACATTCTACCTGTTGAGTTTATACCACATTATGACATCACCACACTGACACATTCTAACTGGGAACATTGAGACAGATAAAAACCTGTATAGTATACTAATATGTGGAACTCTTCAGTCTTTCCCACATCATGAACGTCATTGTGTAGTTTGTGTAGTAATAGTGAGTATAGTTGGGAGTATTGCTCTTACCAGGAGGAGGGACATTCATAGGTATTCCTAACAAATTTAAAAAAAACAATTGTTAGCAAACTCCTCTGTGGGAAAGTTAAACAGGGTGAATATACAAATATATAAAAGGGAGAGAAAGTTAAGAGGGAAAGAGACAGAAAGCAGGAGAGAGAGAGAGAGACGGGGGAGAGAGAGCGAGAGGAGGCAGAGAGAGAGAGAGAGACATAGGAGGCAGAGAGAGAGAGAGATGCGGGGGGAGAGAGAGCGAGAGGAGACAGAGAGAGACAGAGGAGGCAGAGAGAGAGAGATGTGGGGGGAGAGAGAGCGAGAGGAGACAGAGAGAGACAGAGGAGGCAGAGAGAGAGAGACATAGAGGAGGCAGAGAGAGAGAGAGATGCGGGGGGAGAGAGAGCGAGAGGAGACAGAGAGAGACATAGAGGAGGCAGAGAGAGAGAGATGTGGGGGGGGAGAGAGAGACTGGGGAGAGAGAGATGCGGGGGAGAGAGAGAGAGAGACAAAGTGAGAGAGGTGTAGACTTACTTGGTGGGGGGATGAGAGGGGGGAGCCTGGCTGACGTTGGGAGGAGGGGGAAGGAATGGGGGAGGAGGGATGTTTGGGGGAGGGGGCCGGGGGGAAGAAGGGGGCATCTTGTTGGGGTTTTGCTCAGCGTCCGACGACGAGTGTTCCGAAATCACCTACGACAACGAAGACACGGCCAAATCACAACCGGGTATGTGATTCAACAGCCAACAGAATGGTTACATGGACTTCTATGTAGGCCATGTCATTTCATGTGTTTGTGTAGTGTTGTCCCGACACCAGTATTACTACGATACCAGGCTAAAAGGTCCTTTAAAAACCTGTTGAAAAGACTAAAAATAAACTAAAATGTGACTCTGGGTGTCAACATAAGGTTTTCATAACAGCAGGGACTGTTTTCCTCAGGAAATTAAAGATGAGTTCTTGGAAGATTTAAAACTACCTCGATATTTATGTTTTTAACTGACGTTTTGGACTCGATGTGTCAATGTACGGCTCATTATTTTATTTAAATTAATAATATATATTTTTTCTGTTTTGCTCACATAATATACACTGAGTTTACAAAACATTAAGAACAACTTCCTAAATATTGGGTTGTGTGTACCTGGATGTTGTTTCCCTCCAGGTTGTGTGTGTGTGTGTGTGTGTGTGTGTACCTGGATGTTGTTTCCCTCCAGGTGTGTGTGTGTGTGTGTACCTGGATGTTGTTTCCCTCCAGGTGTGTGTGTGTGTGTACCTGGATGTTGTTTCCCTCCAGGCGTGTGTGTGTGTACCTGGATGTTGTTTCCCTCCAGGTTGTGTCTTCGTCGTCCCTCCACTCTGCTGATGGTAGCGGTCCCTCCTCCAATCACGTCGATCGTACCACTGGTCTTCCTGAACACAACGTGAGTCACTCAGCAGACCATCTCCTCCAGAACAACAAACAGGAAGCTGTCACGGCTAAGGGCCTTTTGGCTCAAGATGACATGTTTCACCTCGTCGGCTCTGGGATTCGAATAAGCAACCTTCCGTTTACGGGCCCCAACGCTCTTAACCACTAGACTACCTGCCGTTTACTCAGTCATTAACGCTGAGTTTACCATCTATACTCTCTACCAACTAATACACCACCACAGACAGATCTGGGTACCTAACCACCACACCACAGACAGATCGGGGTACCTAACCACCACACCACCAGACAGATCGGGGTACCTAACCACCACAGACAGATCGGGGTACCTCACCACCAGACAGATCGGGGTACCTAACCACCAGACAGATCGGGGTACCTAACCACCACAGACAGATCGGTACCTAACCACCAGACAGATCGGTACCTAACCACCAGACAGATCGGTACCTAACCACCACAGACAGATCGGGGTACCTAACCACCACAGACAGATCGGTACCTAACCACCACAGACAGATCGGGGTACCTAACCACCACAGACAGATCGGGGTACCTAACCACCACAGACAGATCGGTACCTAACCACCAGACAGATCGGTACCTAACCACCAGACAGATCGGTACCTAACCACCAGACAGATCGGTACCTAACCACCAGACAGATCTGGGTACCTAACCACCACAGACAGATCGGTACCTAACCACCACACCACAGACAGATCGTGGTACCTAACCACCACACCACAGACAGATCTGGGTACCTAACCACCACACCACAGACAGATCTGGGTACCTAACCACCACAAACAGATCGGTACCTAACCACCACACCACAGACAGATCGTGGTACCTAACCACCACAGACAGATCGGGGAACCTAACCACCACAGACAGATCTGGGTACCTAACCACCACACCACAGACAGATCTGGGTACCTAACCACCACACCACAGACAGATCGGGGTACCTAACCACCACACCACAGACAGATCGGGGTACCGAACCACCACAGACAGATCGGGGTACCGAACCACCACAGACAGATCGGGGTACCGAACCACCACAGACAGATCGGGGTACCGAACCACCACAAACATCGGTACCTAACCACCAGACAGATCGGTACCTAACCACCAGACAGATCGGTACCTAACCACCAGACAGATCGGTACCTAACCACCAGACAGATCGGTACCTAACCACCAGACAGATCTGGGTACCTAACCACCACAGACAGATCGGTACCTAACCACCACAGACAGATCGGTACCTAACCACCAGACAGATCGGTACCTAACCACCAGACAGATCTGGGTACCTAACCACCACAGACAGATCGGTACCTAACCACCACAGACAGATCGGTACCTAACCACCACAAACAGATCGGTACCTAACCACCAGACAGATCGGTACCTAACCACCAGACAGATCGGTACCTGACCACCACACCAGACAGATCGGTACCTGACCACCACACCAGACAGATCGTGGTACCTAACCACCACACCAGACAGATCGTGGTACCTAACCACCACACCAGACAGATCGTGGTACCTAACCACCACACCAGACAGATCGTGGTACCTAACCACCACAGACAGATCGTGGTACCTAACCACCACAGACAGATCGTGGTACCTAACCACCACAGACAGATCGTGGTACCTAACCACCACAGACAGATCGTGGTACCTAACCACCACAGACAGATCGGGGTACCTAACCACCACACCACAGACAGATCTGGGTACCTAACCACCACACCACAGACAGATCTGGGTACCTAACCACCACACCGCAGACAGATCTGGGTACCTAACCACCACACCGCAGACAGATCTGGGTACCTAACCACCACACCGCAGACAGATCTGGGTACCTAACCACCACACCGCAGACAGATCTGGGTACCTAACCACCACACCGCAGACAGATCTGGGTACCTAACCACCACACCGCAGACAGATCTGGGTACCTAACCACCACACCGCAGACAGATCTGGGTACCTAACCACCAGACAGATCGGTACCTAACCACCAGACAGATCTGGGCACCTAACCACCACAGACAGATCGGTACCTAACCACCACACCACAGATTAGTGACAGGACACTAAAGTCAGAAAGGACAACACACAGCAGCACTAACACATAGGATGTAGAATCTGTTATTACATGTCTATAACATGGCTATCACCTGTCACACACGCGTGTCAATGTGCATACGTGTGCTGCATTTAAATGTGTTTACTGTTGCCAAGGTGATGACTCCCGTGAATCTTAACGTTGCCGCGGTGACAATTGTTGGCTACCACGTTGTGCCCTAAACGACGTGACACAACTACGCCGTTTGTCACTAGTTTAATCGGCCGAGGGAAATTAAAACGAGTTTATTTTGTGTTTTAAATAGCATCTGGAAAAGACACAATACTGTACATGGATGTATCAGTGTGTTGTTGTCAACAAGCCCCATCCCATGTATCAGTGTGTTGTTGTGAACAAGCCCCATCCCATGTATCAGTGTGTTGTTGTGAACAAGCCCCATCCCATGTATCAGTGTGTTGTTGTGAACAAGCCCCATCCCATGTATCAGTGTGTTGTTGTCAACAAGCCCCATCCCATGTATCAGTGTGTTGTTGTGAACAAGCCCCATCCCATGTATCAGTGTGTTGTTGTCAACAAGCCCCATCCCATGTATCAGTGTGTTGTTGTGAACAAGCCCCATCCCATGTATCAGTGTGTTGTTGTCAACAAGCCCCATCCCATGTATCAGTGTGTTGTTGTCAACAAGCCCCATCCCATGTATCAGTGTGTTGTTGTCAACAAGCCCCATCCCATGTATCAGTGTGTTGTTGTGAACAAGCCCCATCCCATGTATCAGTGTGTTGTTGTCAACAAGCCCCATCCCATGTATCAGTGTGTTGTTGTCAACAAGCCCCATCCCATGTATCAGTGTGTTGTTGTCAACAAGCCCCATCCCATGTATCAGTGTGTTGTTGTGAACAAGCCCCATCCCATGTATCAGTGTGTTGTTGTCAACAAGCCCCATCCCATGTATCAGTGTGTTGTTGTCAACAAGCCCCATCCCATGTATCAGTGTGTTGTTGTGAACAAGCCCCATCCCATGTATCAGTGTGTTGTTGTCAACAAGCCCCATCCCATGTATCAGTGTGTTGTTGTCAACAAGCCCCATCCCATGTATCAGTGTGTTGTTGTCAACAAGCCCCATCCCATGTATCAGTGTGTTGTTGTCAACAAGCCCCATCCCATGTATCAGTGTGTTGTTGTCAACAAGCCCCATCCCATGTATCAGTGTGTTGTTGTCAACAAGCCCCATCCCATGTATCAGTGTGTTGTTGTCAACAAGCCCCATCCCATGTATCAGTGTGTTGTTGTCAACAAGCCCCATCCCATGTATCAGTGTGTTGTTGTCAACAAGCCCCATCCCATGTATCAGTGTGTTGTTGTCAACAAGCCCCATCCCATGTATCAGTGTGTTGTTGTCAACAAGCCCCATCCCATGTATCAGTGTGTTGTTGTCAACAAGCCCCATCCCATGTATCAGTGTGTTGTTGTCAACAAGCCCCATCCCATGTATCAGTGTGTTGTTGTCAACAAGCCCCATCCCATGTATCAGTGTGTTGTTGTCAACAAGCCCCACCCCACTCACGTATAGTAGGACATGTCCTGGACGGGGGGAGTCGTCCACTGTGGGGGGGAGATCCTACCATCAGGGGGAGGAGGAGGGAGACAGTTAGACCTCCCTCACACTCAGAGGGACTCAGTCATGTGTTCGCTCTCTTTCTCTCTACCTCTATCTGTCACTCACTCACTGTCTGTCTGTCTGTCTGTCCATCTCTCGCTCTCTTTCTCTCTACCTCTATCTATCTGTCTGTCCGTGTCTGTCCATCTCTCGCTCTCTACCTCCATCTATCTGTCTGTCTGTCTGTCCATCTCTCACTCTCTTTCTCTCTACCTCTATCTATCTGTCTGTCCGTGTCTGTCCATCTCTCGCTCTCTACCTCTATCTATCTGTCTGTCTGTCTGTCCATCTCTCGCTCTCTTTCTCTCTACCTCTGTCTGTCTGTCCATCTCTCGCTCTCTTTCTCTCTACCTGTCTGTCTGTCTGTACATCTCTCGCTCTCTTTCTCTCTACCTCTGTCTGTCGCTCTCTTTCTCTCTACCTCTTTCTGTCTGTCTGTCTGTCTGTCGCTCTCTTTCTCTCTACCTCTTTCTGTCGGTCTGTCTGTCTGTCTGTCTGTCGCTCTCTTTCTCTCTACCTCTTTCTGTCTGTGTCTGTCCACTGCCAGACAGTGCTTTGCCAAATCCTCTACCAGAGCTAATACATGAGGCTCTCTCATGTCTCTTAACCTGTCCTAGGATAACCTTACTGTCTCTTAACCAGTCCCAGGCTAACCTTGCTGTCTCTGTACCTGTCCTAGGCTAACCTTACTGTCTCTTAACCTGTCCTAGGCTAACCTTACTGTCTCTTAACCTGTCCTAGGCTAACCTTACTGTCTCTTAACCTGTCCTAGGCTAACCTCACTGTCTCTTAACCCGTCCTAGGCTAACCTCACTGTCTCTTAACCCGTCCTAGGCTAACCTCACTGTCTCTTAACCCGTCCTAGGCTAACCTCACTATCTCTTAACCTGTCCCAGGCTAACCTTACTGTCTCTTAACCTGTCACAGGCTAACCTCACTGTCTCTTAACCTGCCCTAGGCTAACCTTACAGTCCGTCTATATGTACCTGTCCTAGGCTAACCTTACGGCCTGTCTCCACCTGTCCTATGCTAACCTTACAGTCCCTCTATATGTACCTGTCCTAGGCTAACCTTACCGTCTCTACCTGTCCTAGGCTAACCTCACCGTCTGTCTGTACCTGTCCTAGGCTAACCTTACCATCTCTACCTGTCCTAGGCTAACCTCACCGTCTGTCTGTACCTGTCCTAGGCTAACCTTACCATCTCTACCTGTCCTAGGCTAACCTCACCGTCTGTCTGTACCTGTCCTAGGCTAACCTCACCGTCTATATGTACCTGTCCTAGGCTAACCTCACCATCTATATGTACCTGTCCTAGGCTAACCTTACCATCTCTACCTGTCCTAGGCTAACCTTACCATCTCTACCTGTCCTAGGCTAACCTCACCATCTCTACCTGTCCTAGGCTAACCTCACCGTCTCTACCTGTCCTAGGCTAACCTCACCGTCTCTACCTGTCCTAGGCTAACCTCACCGTCTCTACCTGTCTTAGGCTAACCTCACCGTCTACCTGTCCTAGGCTAACCTCACCGTCTACCTGTCCTAGGCTAACCTCACCGTCTCTACCTGTCCTAGGCTAACCTCACCGTCTCTACCTGTCCTAGGCTAACCTCACCGTCTGTCTGTACCTGTCCTAGGCTAACCTTACCATCTCTACCTGTCCTAGGCTAACCTTACCATCTCTACCTGTCCTAGGCTAACCTCACCGTCTCTACCTGTCCTAGGCTAACCTCACTGTCTGTCTGTACCTGTCCTAGGCAAACCTTACCATCTCTACCTGTCCTAGGCTAACCTCACCGTCTGTCTCTACCTGTCCTAGGCTAACCTTACTGTCTCTACCTGTCCTATGCTAACCTTACCGTCTCTACCTGTCCTATGCTAAGCTTACGGCTCTTATCATTCTGAGGACCTGTGTACAGCTCTTACCTGGTAGTGTTCATGTTCATGGAGGACTTGTAGAGGCTGGCTGGAGTGGGGAAGTCAGGTTTGGACGTGTGGATGGGTAAACTCACTTCCTTCTCATTCCCCGTCCTGCCCTGCTGAACCTGGGGGGGAGTAGAGTAGGACATCTTTAGGTTTATAACATCTTGGGTTTGAACATTTGACAGTAGTAGGACCTCTTTAAATGGATATCTTGGTTTTAAACAACTCGGGTTTATCTGTTTTACACTGATTATCATATGGCAATTCAATGAGACAAAGAAGGAAGGGAATCGAGAGGAGGAGAGAGAGAGGAGGAAGGGAATCGAGAGGAGGAGAGAGAGAGAGAAGGAAGTGAATTGAGAGGGGAGAGAGAGAGAAGAAAGTGAATTGAGAGGGGGAGAGAGAGAGAAGAAAGTGAATTGAGAGGGGAGAGAGAAGAAAGTGAATTGAGGGGGAGAGAGAGAAGAAAGTGAATTGAGAGGGGGAGAGAGAAGAAAGTGAATTGAGAGGGGAGAGAGAGAAGAAAGTGAATTGAGAGGGGGGAGAGAGAGTGAAGAAAGTGAATTGAGAGGGGGAGAGAGAGTGAAGAAAGTGAATTGAGAGGGGGAGAGAGAGAGAATAAAGTGAATTGAGAGGAGGAGAGAGAGAGAATAAAGTGAATTGAGAGGGGGAGAGAGAGAGAAGGAAGTGAATTGAGAGGGGGAGAGAGAGAGAGAAGGAAGTGAATTGAGAGGGGGAGAGAGAGAGAGAAGGAAGTGAATTGAGAGGAGGAGAGAGAGAGAAGGAAGTGAATTGAGAGGGGGAGAGAGAGAAGAAAGTGAATTGAGAGGGGGGGAGAGAGAAGGAAGGGAATTGAGAGGGGGGGAGAGAGAAGGAAGTGAATTGAATTGAGAGGAGGAGAGAGAGAAGGAAGTGAATTGAATTGAGAGGAGGAGAGAGAGAAGGAAGTGAATTGAGAGGGGGAGAGAGAGAAGGAAGTGAATTGAGAGGGGGGGAGAGAGAAGGAAGGGAATTGAGAGGAGGAGAGAGAGAAGGAGGTGGAGATGTTGTGTCTTAGTGATTTAGCTGGTGGTGGAGGAGGTGTGTCTTACAGTGATTTAGCTGGTGGTGGAGGAGATGTTGTATCTTAGTGATTTATCTGGTGGTGGAGGAGATGTTGTATCTTACAGTGATTTAGCTGGTAGTAGAGGAGATGTTGCATCTTACAGTGATTTAGCTGGTAGTAGAGGAGATGTTGTATCTTAGTGATTTAGCTGGTGGTGATGGAGATGTTGTATCTTAGTGATTTAGCTGGTGGTGATGGAGATGTTGTATCTTAGTGATTTAGCTGGTAGTAGAGGAGATGTTGTATCTTAGTGATTTAGCTGGTGGTGGAGGAGATGTTGTATCTTAGTGATTTTGCTGGTGGTGGAGGAGGTGTGTCTTACAGTGATTTTGCTGGTGGTGGAGGAGGTGTGTCTTACAGTGATTTTGCTGGTGGTGGTGGAGGTGTGTCTTACAGTGATTTTGCTGGTGGTGGAGGGGGTGTGTCTTACAGTGATTTTGCTGGTGGTGGAGGGGGTGTGTCTTACAGTGATTTTGCTGGTGGTGGAGGGGGTGTGTCTTACAGTGATTTTGCTGGTGGTGGAGGAGGTGTGTCTTACAGTGATTTAGCTGGTGGTGGAGGGGGTGTGTCTTACAGTGATTTAGCTGGTGGTGGAGGAGATGTTGTATCTTACAGTGATTTTGCTGGTGGTGGAGGAGATGTTGTATCTTAGTGATTTAGCTGGTGGTGGAGGAGATGTTGTATCTTAGTGATTTAGCTGGTGGTGGAGGAGATGTTGTATCTTAGTGATTTAGCTGGTGGTGGAGGAGATGTTGTATCTTAGTGATTTAGCTGGTGGTGGTGGAGATGTGTCTTACAGTGATTTTGCTGGTGGTGGAGGGGGTGTGTCTTACAGTGATTTTGCTGGTGGTGGAGGGGGTGTGTCTTACAGTGATTTAGCTGGTGGAGGAGGAGGTGTGTCTTACAGTGATTTTGCTGGTGGTGGAGGGTGTGTCTTACAGTGATTTTGCTGGTGGTGGAGGGTGTGTCTTACAGTGATTTTGCTGGTGGTGGAGGGGTGTGTCTTACAGTGATTTTGCTGGTGGTGGAGGTGGTGTGTCTTACAGTGATTTTGCTGGTGGTGGAGGGGGTGTGTCTTACAGTGATTTTGCTGGTGGTGGTGGAGGTGTGTCTTACAGTGATTTTGCTGGTGGTGGAGGGGTGTGTCTTACAGTGATTTTGCTGGTGGTGGAGGGGGTGTGTCTTACAGTGATTTTGCTGGTGGTGGAGGGTGTGTCTTACAGTGATTTTGCTGGTGGTGGAGGGGTGTGTCTTACAGTGATTTTGCTGGTGGTGGAGGGGGTGTGTCTTACAGTGATTTAGCTGGTGGTGGAGGGTGTGTCTTACAGTGATTTTGCTGGTGGTGGAGGGGGTGTGTCTTACAGTGATTTAGCTGGTGGTGGAGGGGTGTGTCTTACAGTGATTTTGCTGGTGGTGGAGGGGGTGTGTCTTACAGTGATTTTGCTGGTGGTGGAGGGGGTGTGTCTTAGTGATTTTGCTGGTGGTGGAGAGGGTGTGTCTTACAGTGATTTTGCTGGTGGTGGAGGGGGTGTGTCTTAGTGATTTTGCTGGTGGTGGAGGAGGTGTGTCTTACAGTGATTTTGCTGGTGGTGGAGGGGGTGTGTCTTACAGTGATTTTGCTGGTGGTGGAGGAGATGTTGACGACCTCCAGGCCCATCCTCAGCCTCTTCTGTTTGTCACAGTAGCCCTTCCACGTGTCCTCGTTGAACCCATAGTTAAAGTAGTCAGACAGGTCAGCACCTACAGACACACACACACACAGACACACACACAGACAGACACACACACAGACAGACACACACACACAGACAGACACACACACACAGACAGACACACACAGACAGACACACACACACAGACAGACACACACACACAGACAGACACACACACACACACAGACAGACACACACACACAGACAGACACACACACACAGACAGACACACACACACAGACAGACGTTTATTTTTACAAACTCCTACCAAGCCTCTCAGTGTAAAAGTGGACCAATCAGAAACGTAACCCCGCCCACTCTGTCAGACGACACAGTAACCCGTACCTGGTTTCCCCCTCGAATGTCCCACAGTAACCCCGCCCAGTGACTCCACCCACAGTAACCCCGCCCACCGTAACCCGTACCTGGTTTCCTCCAGGGTTTCCCCTCGAATGTCCCACAGTAACCCCGCCCACAGTAACCCCGCCAAGTGACACGTACCTGGTTTCCTCCAGGGTTTCCCCTCGAATGTCCCACAGTAACCCCGAACCACAGTGACCCCCAAACCACAGTGACCCGTACCTGGTTTCCTCCAGGGTTTCCCCTCGAATGTCCCACAGTGACCCCACCAACAGTGACCCGTACCTGGTTTCCTCCAGGGTTTCTCCTCGAATGTCCCACAGTAACCCCGCCCACAGTGACCCCGCCCAGTGACCCGTACCTGGTTTCCTCCAGGGTTTCTCCTCGAATGTCCCACAGTAACCCCGCCCACAGTGACCCCGCCCAGTGACCCGTACCTGGTTTCCTCCAGGGTTTCTCCTCGAATGTCTCCATGTCCACCTCCACGACTGGGACTCCATTGATGTTTCCCGGGGCCTCCAGATCCACACCCTTCAACTTGTTCCCTACTAGAGAGAGAATAGTAACCAAACTACCACATGGAAAAGAAACATTTAGAATATCTACCCGTGTTAAAATACACAGAGGACAATTTAAACAACAATATCTACATTTATACCATCTAGTTCCACAAAGCTGCCCAAGACATGGTGGTGGGAATGGACACCTATCAAGACATGGTGGTGGGACTGGACACCTATGGTGGTGGGAATGGACACCTATGGTGGTGGGAATGGACACCTATCAAGACATGGAGGTGGGACTGGACACCTATGGTGGTGGGACTGGACACCTATCAAGACATGGTGGTGGGAATGGACACCTATGGTGGTGGGAATGGACACCTATGGTGGTGGGAATGGACACCTATGGAGGTGGGAATGGACACCTATCAAGACATGGTGGTGGGAATGGACACCTATGGTGGTGGGAATGGACACCTATGGTGGTGGGAATGGACACCTATGGTGGTGGGAATGGACACCTATGGTGGTGGGAATGGACACCTATGGTGGTGGGAATGGACACCTATGGGAATGGACACCTATCAAGACATGGTGGTGGGAATGGACACCTATCAATGGACACCATGGTGGTGGGAATGGACACCTATGGTGGTGGGGAACGGACACCTATCAAGACATGGTGGTGGGAATGGACACCTATGGTGGTGGGAACGGACACCTATCAAGACATGGTGGTGGGAATGGACACCTATGGTGGTGGGAACGGACACCTATCAAGACATGGTGGTGGGAATGGACACCTATCAAGACATGGTGGTGGGAATGGACACCTATCAAGACATGGTGGTGGGAATGGACACCTATCAAGACATGGTGGTGGGAATGGACACCTATCAAGACATGGAGGTGGGAATGGACACCTATCAAGACATGGTGGTGGGAATGGACACCTATCAAGACATGGTGGTGGGAATGGACACCTATCAAGACATGGTGGTGGGAATGGACACCTATGGAGGTGGGAATGGACACCTATCAAGACATGGTGGTGGGAATGGACACCTATGGTGGTGGGAATGGACACCTATCAAGACATGGAGGTGGGAATGGACACCTATGGAGGTGGGAATGGACACCTATCAAGACATGGTGGTGGGAATGGACACCTATGGTGGTGGGAATGGACACCTATGGTGGTGGGAATGGACACCTATGGTGGTGGGAATGGACACCTATGGTGGTGGGAATGGACACCTATGGTGGTGGGAATGGACACCTATGGTGGTGGGAATGGACACCTATCAAGACATGGTGGTGGGAATGGACACCTATGGTGGTGGGAATGGACACCTATCAAGACATGGTGGTGGGAATGGACACCTATGGTGGTGGGAATGGACACCTATCAAGACATGGAGGTGGGAATGGACACCTATCAAGACATGGTGGTGGGAATGGACACCTATGGTGGTGGGAATGGACACCTATGGTGGTGGGAATGGACACCTATGGTGGTGGGAATGGACACCTATGGTGGTGGGAATGGACACCTATGGAGGTGGGAATGGACACCTATCAAGACATGGAGGTGGGAATGGACACCTATGGAGGTGGGAATGGACACCTATCAAGACATGGTGGTGGGAATGGACACCTATGGTGGTGGGAATGGACACCTATGGTGGTGGGAATGGACACCTATCAAGACATGGTGGTGGGAATGGACACCTATGGTGGTGGGAATGAACACCTATCAAGACATGGTGGTGGGACTGGACACCTATGGTGGTGGGAATGGACACCTATCAAGACATGGTGGTGGGAATGGACACCTATGGTGGTGGGAATGAACACCTATCAAGACATGGTGGTGGGACTGGACACCTATGGTGGTGGGAATGGACACCTATCAAGGACATGGTGGTGGGAATGGACACCTATCAAGGCATGGTGGTGGGAATGGACACCTATCAAGACATGGTGGTGGGAATGGACACCTATCAAGACATGGTGGTGGGAATGGACACCTATCAAGACATGGTGGTGGGAATGGACACCTATCAAGGACATGGTGGTGGGAATGGACACCTATGGTGGTGGGAATGGACACCTATCAAGGACATGGGTCCTGTGTGGCTCAGTCGGTAGAGCATGGTGCTTGCAACGCCAAGCGTCGTGTGTTCGATTCCCGCTGGGGCCACCCATATGTAAAAGTAGTGGCCCCAGCCGACTTGTAAGTCGCTTTGGACAAAAGCGTCTGCTAAATGGGATATGGGATATATATTTATATATATATATATACATGGTGGTGGGAACGGACACCTATCAAGGACATGGTGGTGGGAATGGACACCTATCAAGGACATGGTGGTGGGAATGGACACCTATCAAGACATGGTGGTGGGAATGGACACCTCTATTAGCCTGTACTATACATTCCCCACTCCATGTCGGCCTGTGTAAAGTCAGGTGCATAGAACAGGTGAAGAACAGAACACGACAGTACCTGTTCCATAGGGTCTGGCTCCCGCCGTCTTTATGTTCAGGTTAACAGGGGCCACTCCATACGTTCTACAACAACAAAACCAGACATGTCAACAACAAACCAGACATGTCAACAACAAACCAGACATGTCAACAACAACAACAAACCAGACATGTCAACAACAAGCCAGACATGTCAACAACAACAAGCCAGACATGTCAACAACAACAAGCCAGACATGTCAACAACAACAAGCCAGACATGTCAACAACAACAAGCCAGACATGTCAACAACAACAAGCCAGACATGTCAACAACAACAAGCCAGACATGTCAACAACAACAAGCCAGACATGTCAACAACAACAAACCAGACATGTCAACAACAACAACAACAACAACACAATTTAACGCTACAGCGTCAAAGGCTGTAAAATACAATAGATGAATTCAGGCTCATCAGCTGTACTTAAACCCCTTATCTGGGAATAATAAGGTCAGATCGGCTTAGACATTACGGTGAACTATCCCTTTAAAGACATTATGGGTGAACTATCCCTTTAAAGACATTATGGGTGAACTATCCCTTTAACATTACGGGTGAACTATCCCTCTAAAGACCGTAGGGGTGAACTATCCCTCTAAAGACATTACGGGTGAACTATCCCTTTAACATTACGGGTGAACTATCCCTCTAAAGACCGTAGGGGTGAACTATCCCACCTAAAGACCGTAGGGGTGAACTATCCCTCTAAAGACCGTAGGGGTGAACTATCCCTCTAAAGACCGTAGGGGTGAACTATCCCTCTAAAGACCGTAGGGGTGAACTATCCCACCTAAAGACCGTAGGGGTGAACTATCCCTCTAAAGACCGTAGGGGTGAACTATCCCCCTAAAGACCGTAGGGGTGAACTATCCCCTAAAGACCGTAGTGGTGAACTATCCCCCTAAAGACCGTAGGGGTGAACTATCCCTCTAAAGACCGTAGGGGTGAACTATCCCTCTAACGACCGTAGGGGTGAACTATCCCCCTAAAGACCGTAGGGTTGAACTATCCCCCTAAAGACCGTAGGGGTGAACTATCCCCCTAAAGACCGTAGGGGTGAACTATCCCCCTAAAGACCGTAGGGGTGAACTATCCCCCTAAAGACCGCAGGGGTGAACTATCCCTCTAAAGACCGCAGGGTTGAACTATCCCCCTAAAGACCGTAGGGGTGAACTATCCCCCTAAAGACCGTAGGGGTGAACTATCCCTCTAAAGACCGTAGGGGTGAACTATCCCTCTAAAGACCGTAGGGGTGACCTATCCCCTTAAAGACCGTAGGGGTGAACTATCCCCCTAAAGACCGTAGGGTGAACTATCCCCCTAAAGACAGTAGGGGTGAACTATCCCCCTAAAGACCGTAGGGGTGAACTATCCCCCTAAAGACATTACGGGTGAACTATCCCCCTAAAGACCGTAGGGGTGAGCTATCCCCCTAAAGACAGTAGGGGTGAACTATCCCCCTAAAGACCGTAGGGGTGAACTATCCCCCTAAAGACCGTAGGGGTGAACTATCCCCCTAACGACCGTAGGGGTGAACTATCCCCTAAAGACCGTAGGGTGAACTATCCCCTAAAGACCGTAGGGGTGAACTATCCCCCTAAAGACCGTAGGGGGTGAACTATCCCCCTAAAGACCGTAGGGTGAACTATCCCCTAAAGACCGTAGGGGTGAACTATCCCCTAAAGACCGTAGGGGTGAACTATCCCCCTAAAGACCGTAGGGTGAACTATCCCCCTAAAGACCGTAGGGGTGAACTATCCCCCTAAAGACCGTAGTGGTGAACTATCCCCCTAAAGACCGTAGGGGTGAACTATCCCCCTAAAGACATTACGGGTGAACTATCCCTTTAACGACCGTAGGGGTGAACTATCCCTCTAAAGACCGTAGGGGTGAACTATCCCTCTAAAGACCGTAGGGGTGACCTATCCCCCTAAAGACCGTAGGGTGAACTATTCCTCTAACGACCGTAGGGGTGAACTATCCCCCTAACGACCGTAGGGGTGAACTATCCCCTAAAGACCGTAGGGGTGAACTATCCCCCTAAAGACCGTAGGGTGAACTATCCCCCTAAAGACCGTAGGGGTGAACTATCCCCCTAAAGACCGTAGGGGTGAACTATCCCCCTAAAGACATTACGGGTGAACTATCCCTTTAACGACCGTAGGGGTGAGCTATCCCTCTAACGACCGTAGGGGTGAGCTATCCCCCTAAAGACCGTAGGGGTGAACTATCCCCCTAAAGACCGTAGGGGTGAACTATCCCTCTAAAGACCGTAGGGGTGAACTATCCCCCTAAAGACATTAGGGGTGAACTATCCCTCTAAAGACATTACGGGTGAACGATCCCTTTAACGACCGTAGTTAGCATTAAACTTATCTTATAAAAAAACAATCAATCTTAACATAATTCCTAGTGAACTACACACGGTTGATGATATGACTAGGTTAACTAGCTTGTCCCTGCGTTGCAAATCATCGATGCGGTGCCTGTTAATTTATCATCCAATCACAGCCTACTTCGCCAAACGGGTGGCGATTTAACAAGCGCATTCGCGAAAAAAACACTGTCGTTGCACCAATGTACCTAACCCTAATCACCAATGTACCTAACCCTAAACACCAATGTACCTAACCCTAAACACCAATGTGCCTAACCCTAAACACCAATGTGCCTAACCCTAAACACCAATGTGCCTAACCCTAAACACCAATGTGCATAACCCTAAACACCAATGTACCTAACCCTAAACACCAATGTACCTAACCCTAAACACCAATGTACCTAACCCTAAACACCAATGTACCTAACCCTAAACACCAATGTACCTAACACCAATGTACCTAACACCAATGTACCTAACACCAATGTACCTAACCCTAAACACCAATGCCTTTCTTTAAATCAAAACACCAGAATATATTTTTTTAAACGTGCATATTTAGTTAAAAGAAATTAATGTTTATAAAAATTAAAAAATTTGACCCATTTTCTCTACCCAATTTCGTGGTATCCAATTGGTAGTAGTTACCGTCTCGCTGCAACTCCCGTACGGACTCAGGAGAGGCGAAGGTCGAGAGTCTCCGAAACACAACCCAACCAAGCCGCACTGCTCCTTGACACAATGCACATCCAACCCGGAAGTCAGCCACACCAACGTGTCGGAGGAAACACCGTACACCTGGGGACCTGGTCCCGGACGACGCTAACCCTAACAACACTGGGCCAATTGTGAGCCGCCCCATGGGCCTCCCGGTCGCAGGCCGGCTGCAACAGAGCCTGGGCTCGAACCCAGAATCTCTGGTGGCAGAGACCACTGCACCACCCTCGGAGGCCCCAGGTATTCATGTTAGCAGGCAATATTAACTAGGGAAACTGTGTCCCTTCTCTTGTGAAATTCAGTGCAAGCAGAGTCCGGGTATATGCAGCAGTTTGGGCCGCCTGGCTCGTTGCGAACTGTGTTGAAGACCATTTCTTCCTAACAAACAACGTAATTTATTTGCCAGATTTTTACATAGTTATGACGTAACACTGAAGGTTGTGCAACGTAACAGCAATATTTAGACTTGTGGATGCCACCCGTTAGATAAAATACGGAACGGTTCCGTATTTCACGGAAAGAATAAACGTTTTGTTTTCGAAATGAGAGTTTCTCGGATTTGACCATATTAATTACACAACGCTAGTATTTGTGTGTGTTTATTATATTATAATTAAGTCTATGATTTGATATTTGATAGAGCAGTCTGTCTGAGCGGTGGTAGGCAGTAGCAGGCTCGTAAGGATTCATTCAAACAGTACTTTATGGCATCCACAATTCTGCAAGCACAACGCTGTTTATGACTTCAAGCCTATCAACTCCCTAGATTAGGCTGGAAATACTAAAGTGCCTATAAGAACATCCAATTGTCAAAGGTGTATGAAATACAAATGGTATAGAGATAAATAGGTCCTATAAAAACACTATATTAACTACAACCTAAAACTTCTTACCTGGGAATATTGAAGTCTCATGTTAAAAGGAACCACCAGCTTTCATATGTTCTCATGTTCTGAGCAAGGAACTGAAACGTTAGCTTTCTTACATGGCACATATTACACTTTTACTTTCTTCTCCAAACACTGTGTTTTTGCATTATTTAAAACAAATTGAACACGTGTCATCATTTATTTGAGACTAAATATATTTTTATATATTATATTAAGTTAAAATAAAAAATAAGTGTTCCTCAGTATTTACCTATATTTTACTAGGCAAGTCAGTTAAGAACAAATTCTTATTTTCAATGACGGCCTAGGAACAGTGGGTCCACTGCCTGTTAAGGGGCAGAACGACAGATTTTTTACCTTGTCAGCTCGGGGATTTGAACTTGCAACCTTTCGGTTACTAGTCCAATGCTCTAACCACTAGGCTACACTACACAGTATTGTTGTAATTGTCATTATTACAAATATATATATGTAAAATCGGCCGATTAATCGGCATCGACGTTGAAAAATCAGCGTCGGTTCGACCTCTACTTTAAAGACGCGTACGTGTACTGTGGGGCTCCGGTCTTGTAATTGTCATTATTACAAATATATATATGTACAAATCGACCGATTAATCGGTATCGACGTTGAAAAATCATAGTCGGTTCGACCTCTACTTTAAAGACGCGTACGTGTACTGTGGGGCTCCGGTCTTGATGTCTCCGATGGTGACACGAACATCATCGTCATCATCGTCGCTGTCGCTATCACTGTCGTCATCATCTCCTGGCTCCTTCTCCTGAGAAAGAGAGGGGGAGGAGAGAGAGAGGGGGATGGAGGGGGAAAGAGAGGGGGAAAGAGAGGGAAGGGGGAGGAGAGAGAGAGGGAAGGGGGATGAGAGAGAGGGGGGATAGAGAGGGGAGGGAGAGAGAGGGGGATGGAGAAGGGAAAGAGAGAGGGGGAGGAGAGAGAGAGGGGGATGGAGGGGGAAAGAGAGTGAAGGGGGAGGAGAGAGAGGGGGGGATAGAGGGGGAAAGAGAGGGAAGGGGGAGGGGGAGAGAGAGGGGGGGATAGAGGGGGAGAGAGAGGGAAGGGGGAGGAGAGAGAGAGGGGGGATGGACAAGGGAAGAGAGAGAAGGGGGAGGAGAGAGAGAAGGGGGAGGAGAGAGGAACAAACAGAGAGAGAAGGGGGAGGAGAGAGGGGGAGGAGAGAGGAACAAACAGAGAGAGAAGGGGAGGAGAGAGGAACAAACAGACAGAGAAGGGGGAGGAGAGAGGAACAAACAGAGAGAGAAGGGGGAGGAGAGAGGAACAAACAGAGAGAGGGGGAGGAGAGAGGGGGAGAGAGAGGGAAGGGGGAGGGAGAGAGAGAGGGGGATGGACAAGGGAAAGAGAGAGAAGGGGGAGGAGAGAGAGAAGGGGAGGAGAGAGGAACAAACAGAGAGAGAAGGGGGAGGGGAGAGAGAGGGGGAGGAGAGAGGAACAAACAGAGAGAGAAGGGGGAGGAGAGAGGAACAAACAGAGAGAGAAGGGGGAGGAGAGAGGAACAAACAGAGAGAGGGGGAGGAGAGAGGAACAAACAGAGAGAGAAGGGGGAGGAGAGAGGAACAAACAGAGAGAGAGGGGGAGGAGAGAGGAACAAACAGAGAGAGAAGGGGGAGGAGGGAGGAACAAACAGAGAGAGGGGGGGGAGAGAGGAACAAACAGAGAGAGGGGGAGGAGAGAGGAACAAACAGACAGAGAGAGAGGGGGAGGAGAGAGGGGGAGGAGAGAGGAACAAACAGAGAGAGACAGAAACCCGGATCAGAACCCATCTCCTGAACACATAACACAGCAGGTCCTGGAGTGTTTCCAGACCACATGAACTGACCAGGAGAAACTCCAGACCTTTACACACAAATCCCAATTCACCCCAGCCCCGCATCGACAACGATAGGAGAAACACTACCCTCTCGGTCCCAAATGGCACCCTATGCCCTATATAGTGCACTACTTTAGACCAGAACCCTATTCCCTATATAGTGCACTACTTTAGACCAGAGCCCTATGGAACCCTATTCCCTATATAGTGCACTCCTTTAGACCAGAACCCTATTCCCTATATAGTGCACTACTTTAGACCAAAGCCCTATGGAACCCTATTCCCTATATAGTGCACTACTTTAAACCAGAGCCCTATGGAACCCTATTCCCTATATAGTACACTACTTTAGACCAGAGTTGGCACCCTATTCCCTATATAGTGCACTACTTTAGACCAGAGCCCTATAGAACCATATTCCCTATATAGTGCACTACTTTAGACCAGAGCCCTATAGAACACTATTCCCTATATAGTGCACTACTTCAGTCAAACTTGGTGCACTATATGGGAATAGGGTGCCATTTGGGACACACAGGGGGGGGAAAGGGGTCTTACCTGAGCTTCCACTCCGTTGCCTGTAGTAGCTGCCTCGTCTGACTCAGTAGCAGGAATAGGTGCACTGAGGACGTAAATATCACCAACACATTCAGACTGCGGACTGAAATATCACCAATACATTCAGACTGAGGACTGAAATATCACCAATACATTCAGACTGAGGACTGAAATATCACCAATACATTCAGACTGCGGACTGAAATATCACCAATACATTCAGACCGCGGACTGAAATATCACCAATACATTCAGACCGAGGACTGAAATATCACCAATACATTCAGACTGAAATATCACCAATACATTCAGACTGTGGACTGAAATATCACCAATACATTCAGACTGCGGACTGAAATATCACCAATACATTCAGACTGCGGACTGAAATATCACCAATACATTCAGACCGAGGACTGAAATATCACCAATACATTCAGACCGAGGACTGAAATATCACCAATACATTCAGACTGAGGACTGAAATATCACCAATACATTCAGACTGAAATATCACCAATACATTCAGACTGCGGACTGAAATATCACCAATACAGACAGACTGCGGACTGAAATATCACCAATACAGACAGACTGCGGACTGAAATATCACCAATACATTCAGACTGAAATATCACCAATACATTCAGACTGAGGACTGAAATATCATCAATACATTCAGATTGAGGACTGAAATATCACCAATACAGACAGACTGCGGACTGAAATATCACCAATACATTCAGACTGAAATATCACCAATACATTCAGACTGAGGACTGAAATATCATCAATACATTCAGACCGCGGACTGAAATATCACCAATACATTCAGACTGAGGACTGAAATATCACCAATACATTCAGACTGAAATATCACCAATACATTCAGATTGAGGACTGAAATATCACCATACATTCAGATTGAGGACTGAAATATCACCAATACATTCAGACACGTCCTGTAGACAACACAACAGAGAAAGTTGAGACAACTCAGTAACGGGCTTATTTATACACAAACGGGTAGAGGGCGAGGAAGTCACCTGACAGCAGCGGATAGTTTGGCCTCTTCTTCATCAGCTCTCTCGTCATCATCTAGAAGGGAAACGACCATTCATTAATTAACTAACGGTAAAAAATGTCAACGACAAAGTCATAGATTACAATATCTAACGGTACCTAGTTAAATAACTTACATAGCTAACTAGCCACGTTTATTGGTTCAGAAGATCCATGCAAGCGAACCATTCATATCCAATGCTTCTTCCGTCCGTTGTATTTCCCCCACATACAGGAAGCTACATATCTACAAACTGAGCAAAGTGCAAATCCTTGGTGCAATCCTGAAGGATTTGCTGTAGCGTTAGTGGGTCGGCTTGACGTTTACAGTGACACTAGGCCAACACATGCAGCACCACGGCACCTTGGGCTTCAGCAAGCGACAGCAACCACTGTGCTAATCAGGTAGCACCTGTGCTAACGACTTGCAGTTGCATGTGGCATTAGTTATAACTGGAACCACTTAGCTCATGTTATATTCATTGTAACACCTCTTTACCTCCGTAGAGCCACTCTTCCTCCTCGTCTCCGCCATCTCCCGCACTCGCGTCCGCCGGGGTTGTTTTGTCTGCCGCCTCTTCCGCAGACATCTTCTTTAACCAGCGGTAAGAAAGTGTCTTTCACGAAGATCGCAACTCTTGTTTTCCAGCTAGCGAGTTGGCGAACGAAACAACCCGGATAGTGGTAAATGCACACGAACAACAAAAAATATATCTATAGTTAAAACAGCAGAAGTCGTCATAAATTATTGCATAATCTTGAAGCGCGGAAAAATATCCACTTGATACATTTTGATTTCGACGAGCGAGCGGGTGGACCGTGTGCCCGGAAGTAATCCTTCAACAGAGGGCAAGCAAACTGTCTTCCTATTGGTCTAGCGGGATTCTGTCGGCGGAAGTCAAACATTGAGCGGTTCATGCGCAGTTTGGACCGGGGTGTCGAATGGAGTAACGTTTTAAAGACACAAGAGGGCGAAATAACATCAATCTGATTTTTCTGGGGGGGGGGCGGACACCGCATGAAGTTGTTTTTTATGATTGAAGGACAATGTGGCAAACCACTCCCTGGGATACATCTACTTGCTATTTTGTTCATCACAACAATTATGTGTTGATACATTGGTGACTACATTGTGGACAACTATTCTGCTAATTCTTGTATACACTATACCTGTATGCTAATCATGAATACACTTCTTATAGCGTCCCACACAAACATTCAAGACTCCCTTTAAAACCAACACAGTATACAATGCCCATTAAATACCGAAACTACATCATTCTCTTCAATAGGTGTGTATCGTCATGTCTACTGTGCACACAACAGCAGTCCAGTCCATCTGTAGTGATAGACAGCCGATGGCCACTTTAAAATGTCCTGATTGGTGTTGTGGTTTTGTATGGGAGTGGGGTAGGGTAGACTTTAATGCAGAGGCTGCTCTATAGTTAATGTAGTTAATGTAGTTATGGCCACTGGAGTTCAGCCTCTGTGTGGTTTATTGAACCATAAGGGGACGTATAGATGGATCTATTGAGG